>NC_091360.1:22971600-23039100 GCF_038502225.1 Cherax quadricarinatus | reverse complement strand
ACTTGACTGAGTCTCTTGATCCAAGGAGATGGAAATACTGTATGAGCTCTAGCTCTAAGACAACCAACACTAAAATTCATTTTAGGATTATAGTTTCCCATAATCACTCTCTCGTAGTGCAATTATTTTTGTGATGTACGTCAAAGTAAAACAGTTAATTGATACTCTGACTTTGTCTGAGTTAAGTACATTAAAACTTCAGACGTGTTGGCGAGTAGCCAAATATCTCGGTGTGACGTATGACAGGAATTACACCGCAGAAACTGTCAGAGCATTAATTAAAGATATATTGTTTCCTGCTCATACAGAGATGTCTGATTATGATTCAGATACAGAAAGCCTGGTATGGAAGTATGACTCTATTTGATGATATAGAAGAGAGAGCAACTATGGCAGAAGTGAGCCTAGTGAAATTTTGTTCACACTCACGTCTTCCTGCCTCACTGACACAATAGTACAGAGTATAGCTGGTAGTATGACTCAGCCTCATACTAGTATCATGTATGCTACACCTGTATCTACTTATCCTAGACCAGATCTAGACTCTCTAGGGATGGCTGGACTAGGTGCCCGACCTAAGGACCATCCAGACTCATTCGTTAGATTCCTTACTCCTCCATTATCCACTGGTCCTATCTCTCAGGAAGAATTTGAGAGGATGGAATGCCTCATTATGTTGCAGACTGCACAAATACAGGCACAGAGGAAATTGAACGAAGATGATTTCCAGAGAGAAAATGTTCGTCTCGGAAGACAACAGATTGATAGATCCGACAAAGTTGATAAACCTGTTGGTATAACACAGGACACATTTAATGTGCAGAAAGCTGCCTCAATAGTTCATAAGTTTTTTGAGAGTTACTTAGAGACCTATTTTGATGTGTTTGAGAACCAGGCACGTGCTATGAACTGGCCACGTAAGCACTGTGCTACCTTGTTGCACACAGCTTTGACAGGAAGAGCTCAAACTTGTACTGCTGCTTTACCATTTGCCAAGTACATTAGTTATGATGCTGTCAAGCAAACTATTCTAGAGACATATAACTTGTTGCCTGTAAGTTATCAATGTGCATTTCGTACGTTACAACGACGACAAAATCAAACTTGTGTAGAGTTTCCTCTTGAGAAAAAAGTTGCATTTGAGAGATGGTGTAGATCTGCTAAGTGCAATAAATACGACAGTCTAGTTCAGTTGTTACTACACGAAGAGTTTAACAACTGTATGTCTGCTGACATACAAGAATATCTAATTGATCATACTATCTCGGATATTCTGGAAACTGCAGCAGCAGCAGACAATTATGAGATTTCTCACAAACTTGTACGGAGCAATCATGTGATCGAAGGGGGGTGTTAACACCTCACCTGGAGTAGTCAGTCTGGGCTAGACTTTCTTGGTGGTTGGACGGTCTCCTGACAAGACATACCTAACTTTCCCTTATTGGCCCTTGTTGGAAGATCGTCTCTGTCACTTTCTTGTTGTATGTTCTGTAGAACTCTATTCATATATATATATATATATATATATATATATATATATATATATATATATATATATATATATATATATATATATATATATATATATATATATATATATATATATATATATACATATATATATATATATATATATATATATATATATATATATATATATATATATATATATATATATATATATATATATATATATATATATATTACCTGGAGCTTACCTGGAGAGGGTTTTCGGGGGTCAACGCCCCTGCAGCCCGGTCTGACACCATGCCTCATGGTGGATCAGGGTCTGTTCAACTTTACGTGCCTGTCCAATGCCTTCTTGAAGATAGGGGTCTATTGGCAATCCCCCTTATGTATGCTGGGAGACAGTTGAATAGTCTTGGGCCCCGGACACTTATTGTGTTGTCTCTCACTGTACTCGTGGCGCCCCTGCTTTTCATCGGGGAATGTTGCATCTCCTGCCGAGTCTTTTGCTTCAGATTATGTTCAATGACCTCAATTATAGAGGATTCGAGCTTGAACAAGCCAAAACTATTATATAATGAATGTTTATTGAATTTTATAATTGCCCATTTTAAAATACTTCTTTCCAGCCTAGAGGAGCAAGGAACCAGGACTCTAGCTTCCGACTAATTTGCAGGGTTATTGCAAGCCCGGGTGTGATTGAATATCGCATTTGATACCTGAGCTATTTGTATTGAATATCAATGTTGTGTTAACCTAACATCTAGAGTCTTGTCAGTCTGTCCCATGAAAGACAAGTTGCAGCCATTACGATCAGTCCTACAATACCACCAACAGTGTTGAGGGGAATTCTTAATCAAAATATTTTTAACCATCTGTGAATTCTTAGAAACTGCTTGTATGTTGAATCTTTTCAGGGTATTTGGCAGGACAGATAAATTCTTATTGTATGGGAGAACCAGACCATTCTTTATCTTAGGTTATCCTTGGTTAATCTCTATGGTAAGTCTTCCTAGTTGCCAGCAAAGCAATTTCTACAAACTCCTTAGGGTACCATAGTTTTGAAGCAATATCAGATATTTTCCTAATTTCCCCATCGAGAAGCTCTGGGCTGCACAATCGGTAGACTTTCAGAAACATGGTGAGAAAGAGACTCTTTATTATCCTGTTTCATGGTTATAGTAGCAATGGGTGTATAAACAAAAATGGCCTTCCTATATACTATAAATTTTAACTTTCTATCAATCCTGTGTATCATAGCATCGACTAATGGAAGTTTAAGGTCCACCTCTTTCTCCACAGTGAATTTAATAGACGGGGACAAGAGCTTAGTCTTAAAAAAAACTCCATATATAGATTGCTTAGCAAGAGAGACAAAGGATTCCCCCAGTCATTCCCTCCCTTTGAAAGTAATATTTCCCTTCAAAATCAAATTTGCAATCAACTGTACACAACTTAATGATCTCAATAATGAATGTATTTTAATAACTGTTTTGGTAAACTGTGGACAATAATGCATTGGACTTTACTTACCTCTACAATTATTTCTTGGTCCTTTCTTACTTTTGCGTCTGGAAAAGCTTGGGTGAACTCTCTTTCAAGCAAGTTTAACTCCTTGATGATGTTTTCAACATCATCTTGGCACATGGGTATCCCTAGGTTGTCGTCATCCCTCGCCTGGCACCTGCCGTGATTGTAAATGTTATGGTGGTGTAGACAAGATGTACAGGACACTTACGTACAGGTCAGCACATTTAATAAAGGAAACGTTTCGTCACGAGTGTTTTTTTTTTTCAACACTGTCATTTTTACTCTTGAAACTATATGGAGTCTGCCTCTACCACCTTTTTTTTATCGACATCCATCTACTTCCTGAGCACCCTGAGGCTAAAGAAATACTTCCTGATATCCATTTGAAAAATCTGTGCCTCAAACTTAAATATCTGCTCTCATGTACCTGTTTCCCGATCCTCAAACTGCCCATCTCACTTTACCATGTCAGTTTCCCTTACCATGTTGTACATTTTTGTGTCCCGTTGGTGTCACGTAGCTCGATTGGCAGCGAACTCAGCGCGCGCGCACACACTGAGGTCCGTGGTTCGATCCCCGGTACGGATGAAAACATTGGGACGTGTTTCCTTAAGACACCTGCTGTCCTTGTTCAACTATCAGTAAGTAGGTACCTGGGTGTTAGTCGACTGGTGTGAGTCTCATCCTGGGACAAAACTTTCTTAATTTGCGTGGAATACTCTGCATAACAATCAGCTTTCTATATTGTAGTATGTCACTGATGTCAGCTATGGTAGTATGTCACTGATGTCAGCTATGGTAGTATGTCACTGATGTCAACTATGGTAGTATGTCACTGATGTCAGCTATGGTAGTATGTCACTGATGTCAACTATGGTAGTATGTCACTGATGTCAACTATGGTAGTATGTCACTGATGTCAACTATGGTAGTATGTCACTGATGTCAACTATGGTAGTATGTCACTGATGTCAGCTATGGTAGTATGTCACTGATGTCAGCTATGGTAGTATGTCACTGATGTCAACTATGGTAGTATGTCACTGATGTCAGCTATGGTAGTATGTCACTGATGTCAGCTATGGTAGTATGTCACTGATGTCAACTATGGTAGTATGTCACTGATGTCAACTATGGTAGTATGTCACTGATGTCAACTATGGTAGTATGTCACTGATGTCAACTATGGTAGTATGTCACTGATGTCAACTATGGTAGTATGTCACTGATGTCAGCTATGGTAGTATGTCACTGATGTCAACTATGGTAGTATGTCACTGATGTCAGCTATGGTAGTATGTCACTGATGTCAGCTATGGTAGTATGTCACTGATGTCAGCTATGGTAGTATGTCACTGATGTCAGCTATGGTAGTATGTCACTGATGTCAACTATGGTAGTATGTCACTGATGTCAACTATGGTAGTATGTCACTGATGTCAACTATGGTAGTATGTCACTGATGTCAACTATGGTAGTATGTCACTGATGTCAACTATGGTAGTATGTCACTGATGTCAGCTATGGTAGTATGTCACTGATGTCAGCTATGGTAGTATGTCACTGATGTCAACTATGGTAGTATGTCACTGATGTCAGCTATGGTAGTATGTCACTGATGTCAGCTATGGTAGTATGTCACTGATGTCAACTATGGTAGTATGTCACTGATGTCAGCTATGGTAGTATGTCACTGATGTCAGCTATGGTAGTATGTCACTGATGTCAACTATGGTAGTATGTCACTGATGTCAGCTATGGTAGTATGTCACTGATGTCAACTATGGTAGTATGTCACTGATGTCAACTATGGTAGTATGTCACTGATGTCAACTATGGTAGTATGTCACTGATGTCAACTATGGTAGTATGTCACTGATGTCAACTATGGTAGTATGTCACTGATGTCAACTATGGTAGTATGTCACTGATGTCAACTATGGTAGTATGTCACTGATGTCAACTATGGTAGTATGTCACTGATGTCAACTATGGTAGTATGTCACTGATGTCAACTATGGTAGTATGTCACTGATGTCAACTATGGTAGTATGTCACTGATGTCAACTATGGTAGTATGTCACTGATGTCAACTATGGTAGTATGTCACTGATGTCAACTATGGTAGTATGTCACTGATGTCAACTATGGTAGTATGTCACTGATGTCAGCTATGGTAGTATGTCACTGATGTCAGCTATGGTAGTATGTCACTGATGTCAGCTATGGTAGTATGTCACTGATGTCAGCTATGGTAGTATGTCACTGATGTCAACTATGGTAGTATGTCACTGATGTCAGCTATGGTAGTATGTCACTGATGTCAGCTATGGTAGTATGTCACTGATGTCAGCTATGGTAGTATGTCACTGATGTCAGCTATGGTAGTATGTCACTGATGTCAGCTATGGTAGTATGTCACTGATGTCAACTATGGTAGTATGTCACTGATGTCAACTATGGTAGTATGTCACTGATGTCAACTATGGTAGTATGTCACTGATGTCAGCTATGGTAGTATGTCACTGATGTCAACTATGGTAGTATGTCACTGATGTCAACTATGGTAGTATGTCACTGATGTCAGCTATGGTAGTATGTCACTGATGTCAACTATGGTAGTATGTCACTGATGTCAACTATGGTAGTATGTCACTGATGTCAACTATGGTAGTATGTCACTGATGTCAACTATGGTAGTATGTCACTGATGTCAACTATGGTAGTATGTCACTGATGTCAACTATGGTAGTATGTCACTGATGTCAACTATGGTAGTATGTCACTGATGTCAACTATGGTAGTATGTCACTGATGTCAACTATGGTAGTATGTCACTGATGTCAGCTATGGTAGTATGTCACTGATGTCAGCTATGGTAGTATGTCACTGATGTCAGCTATGGTAGTATGTCACTGATGTCAGCTATGGTAGTATGTCACTGATGTCAGCTATGGTAGTATGTCACTGATGTCAACTATGGTAGTATGTCACTGATGTCAACTATGGTAGTATGTCACTGATGTCAGCTATGGTAGTATGTCACTGATGTCAGCTATGGTAGTATGTCACTGATGTCAGCTATGGTAGTATGTCACTGATGTCAACTATGGTAGTATGTCACTGATGTCAGCTATGGTAGTATGTCACTGATGTCAACTATGGTAGTATGTCACTGATGTCAGCTATGGTAGTATGTCACTGATGTCAACTATGGTAGTATGTCACTGATGTCAGCTATGGTAGTATGTCACTGATGTCAGCTATGGTAGTATGTCACTGATGTCAGCTATGGTAGTATGTCACTGATGTCAGCTATGGTAGTATGTCACTGATGTCAGCTATGGTAGTATGTCACTGATGTCAGCTATGGTAGTATGTCACTGATGTCAGCTATGGTAGTATGTCACTGATGTCAGCTATGGTAGTATGTCACTGATGTCAGCTATGGTAGTATGTCACTGATGTCAGCTATGGTAGTATGTCACTGATGTCAACTATGGTAGTATGTCACTGATGTCAGCTATGGTAGTATGTCACTGATGTCAACTATGGTAGTATGTCACTGATGTCAGCTATGGTAGTATGTCACTGATGTCAGCTATGGTAGTATGTCACTGATGTCAACTATGGTAGTATGTCACTGATGTCAACTATGGTAGTATGTCACTGATGTCAACTATGGTAGTATGTCACTGATGTCAACTATGGTAGTATGTCACTGATGTCAGCTATGGTAGTATGTCACTGATGTCAACTATGGTAGTATGTCACTGATGTCAGCTATGGTAGTATGTCACTGATGTCAGCTATGGTAGTATGTCACTGATGTCAGCTATGGTAGTATGTCACTGATGTCAGCTATGGTAGTATGTCACTGATGTCAACTATGGTAGTATGTCACTGATGTCAACTATGGTAGTATGTCACTGATGTCAACTATGGTAGTATGTCACTGATGTCAGCTATGGTAGTATGTCACTGATGTCAACTATGGTAGTATGTCACTGATGTCAACTATGGTAGTATGTCACTGATGTCAGCTATGGTAGTATGTCACTGATGTCAACTATGGTAGTATGTCACTGATGTCAGCTATGGTAGTATGTCACTGATGTCAGCTATGGTAGTATGTCACTGATGTCAGCTATGGTAGTATGTCACTGATGTCAGCTATGGTAGTATGTCACTGATGTCAACTATGGTAGTATGTCACTGATGTCAACTATGGTAGTATGTCACTGATGTCAACTATGGTAGTATGTCACTGATGTCAGCTATGGTAGTATGTCACTGATGTCAACTATGGTAGTATGTCACTGATGTCAGCTATGGTAGTATGTCACTGATGTCAGCTATGGTAGTATGTCACTGATGTCAGCTATGGTAGTATGTCACTGATGTCAACTATGGTAGTATGTCACTGATGTCAACTATGGTAGTATGTCACTGATGTCAGCTATGGTAGTATGTCACTGATGTCAGCTATGGTAGTATGTCACTGATGTCAGCTATGGTCTGTACATGTACTTGCAAAAATAAAGATATGATTATTATAATTTCTATTATAATATTATTTATTATTTACATTATAAAACTCGTCTAGTGCTGTCTGGTGTAGCTCCTCTAGCCTCTCCTTATAGCTCACTCTCCTTATAGCTCACTCTCCTTATAGCTCACTCTCCTTATAGCTCACTCTCCTTATAGCTCACTCTCCTTATAGTTCACTCTCCTTATAGCTCACTCTCCTTATAGCTCACTCTCCTTATAGTTCACTCTCCTTATAGCTCACTCTCCTTATAGCTCACTCTCCTTATAGTTCACTCTCCTTATAGCTCACTCTCCTTATAGCTCACTCTCCTTATAGCTCACTCTCCTTATAGTTCACTCTCCTTATAGCTCACTCTCCTTATAGCTCACTCTCCTTATAGTTCACTCTCCTTATAGCTCACTCTCCTTATAGTTCACTCTCCTTATAGCTCACTCTCCTTATAGTTCACTCTCCTTATAGCTCACTCTCCTTATAGCTCACTCTCCTTATAGCTCACTCTCCTTATAGCTCACTCTCCTTATAGCTCACTCTCCTTATAGCTCACTCTCCTTATAGTTCACTCTCCTTATAGTTCACTCTCCTTATAGCTCACTCTCCTTATAGTTCACTCTCCTTATAGCTCACTCTCCTTATAGCTCACTCTCCTTATAGTTCACTCTCCTTATAGTTCACTCTCCTTATAGCTCACTCTCCTTATAGTTCACTCTCCTTATAGCTCATTCTCCTTATAGCTCACTCTCCTTATAGTTCACTCTCCTTATAGTTCACTCTCCTTATAGCTCACTCTCCTTATAGCTCACTCTCCTTATAGCTCACTCTCCTTATAGCTCACTCTCCTTATAGCTCACTCTCCTTAGCTCTGCAAGTAACTTCAATGGAATACCTCTGCATCTCTAAATGCAATGGAAAACGCCCAAATGATCCATTTATTTAAATTAGGTTAGTGTGGTTAAAATGGTAGTTTAGTGGAGCGAGGGGGGAGAGTTTTGTGGCCAACAACACCACCTACATAGCTTTCCTGCAACACCACCTGGATAACTTTACTGCAACACCACCTGGATAACTTTCCTGCAACACCACCTGGATAACTTTACTGCAACACCACCTGGATACCTTACTGGCTAAGTTTGGCTTCAGTAGGAATTCACTTTGATACAGATTTCCACCTGCTCTGGTAGGATTGTATTTGTTGATTGTTTAATTGTAATTGTAATGACCATACGTAGTATTGTTGTGGCCTTCAGTCACTGTCACCTCTCCTGTATGTATGTTAATATTTTCTTTTGCATGTCTCAGGCCTTTCATAACAGCCTGGTCAGCAGTTACAGCGCCTGAGTCACATGTGTGGATAATTAATTTATAATTAACCAGAGGAGTCTCCACACCTCCAACACTGTGTGTGGGAACATTTAGATAAGATAAGATTTCGTTCGGATTTTTAACCCCGGAGGGTTAGCCACCCAGGATAACCCAAGAAAGTCAGTGCGTCATCGAGGACTGTCTAACTTATTTCCATTGTGGTCCTTAATCTTGTCCCCCAGGATGCGACCCACACCAGTCGACTAACACCCAGGTACCTATTTGCTGCTAGGTGAACAGGACAACAGGTGTAAGGAAACGTGTCAAATGTTTCCACCCGCCGGGAATCGAACCCGGGCCCTCCGTGTGTGAAGCGGGAGCTTTAGCCACCAGACCACCGGTGGCTGTCTTCCAGCGTGACGATAGTTCCTCAATGTGGAGGCTGTCTTCCAGCGTGACGATAGTTCCTCAGTGTGGAGGCTCTTCCAGCGTGACGATAGTTCCTCAGTGTGGAAGGTATCTTCCAGCGTGACGATAGTTCCTCAGTGTGGAGGCTCTTCCAGCGTGACGATAGTTCCTCAGTGTGGAAGGTATCTTCCAGCGTGACGATAGTTCCTCAGTGTGGAAGGTATCTTCCAGCGTGACGATAGCTATGATACCTGGAGGTTACCTGGAGGTTATTCCGGGGATCAACGCCCCCGCGGCCCGGTCCACGACCAGGCCTCCCGATGGATCAGGGCCTGATCAACTGGGCACCAACATCAGTCATTCACCATCATCTAGTGGCACAAGTCATTATCAGTACGCGGCTAGTCACCACCTGTGCCAACCCTACGTGATTCCACCACCTGTCTCAACCCTTCGTGACTCCACCACCTGTCTCAACCCTTCGTGACTCCACCACCTGTCTCAATCCTACGTTACTCCACCACCTGTCTCAACCCTACGTGACTCAACCTGTCAACTCTACGTGACTCCACCACCTGTCTCAACCTTAGGTGATTCCACCACCTGTCAACCCCACGTGACTCTACCACCAAGGGACTGCTCACGGAGTCAAATGCAATGTTTGTAGCATTCACAGAGACCCACTTAATGATCATTATTACAACGAAATATAGATCCCAGGTTATAACCTATTCCGATGCTACAGACTAAACAGACAACAAGGGGGCGTTGGCCTGTATGTCAGAGTCGCTGTACACAACTGTACACAGAACACTACTTGTTTTTTTTAGATAATTCTGACATCTGTTATCTGTATATTACTGTTTCATTATCTGAAGACTCTTTGATCCATCGCACAACATTCATTATTACAGTATTTAAGTCTGCATCTTACGTTTAAGTCCTAGTTTCTAATGATGTACAATATCAAATATTATGGATTCCCGCCATGCCTCTCCTGTCTCACCTTCCCTACTTTGTCATAGACTTTGAAAAGATTTTTAGGGTAAGGAACAATAAGGCACAATACCGTGACTGGAACAATATAAAAACCCGCACATAGGAGAGAGGAGCTTATGACGACGTTTTTTCCAACTCTGACCACTTACAAAAGTCTTTAAATCCATACTGGATATTGTGTGGATATATATATATATATATATATATATATATATATATATATATATATATATATATATATATATATATATATATATATATATATATATATATATATATATGAAAGACACATACCAGACGTTCGGCGACGAAGACTTCACATCTGTAACAAAGAAAATAATAGAACTAGTAAAAAAATCATCGGTATTATTAATATTTGTATGTAGAGAGGATGGAAGTAAATAGAATGACTTCGAGAGTGTATCAGTCTGTAGTGGAGGGGGGAGGGGGGGTAGAGGTCGGGCAAGGAAAGGTTGGAGGAAGGGGGTAAAGGAGGTTTTGTGTGCGAGGGGCTTGGACTTCCGGCAGGCATGCGTGAGCGTGTTTGATAGGAGTGAATGGAGACAAATGGTTTTTAATACTTGACGTGCTGTTGGAGTGTGAGCAAAGTAACATTTATGAAGGGGTTCAGGGAAACCGGCAGGCCGGACTTGAGTCCTGGAGATGGGAAGTACAGTGCCTGCACTCTGAAGGAGGGGTGTTAATGTTGCAGTTTAAAAACTGTAGTGTAAAGCACCCTTCTGGCAAGACAGTGATGGAGTGAATGATGGTGAAAGTTTTTCTTTTTCGGGCCACCCTGCCTTGGTGGACCACCCTGCCTTGGTGGACCACCCTGCCTTGGTGGACCACCCTGCCTTAGTGGGCCACCCTGCCTTGGTGGACCACCCTGCCTTAGTGGGCCACCCTGCCTTGGTGGACCACCCTGCCTTAGTGAACCACCCTGCCTTGGTGGGCCACCCTGCCTTGGTGGGCCACCCTGCCATGGTGGGCCACCCTGCCATAGTGGGAGAAGGCCGATGTCTTAATAAATTAATAAAAAAAGTCAGTTTGAGAGAAATAAAGGTGTTACTCATCTCTGATAACCTCAGCTTCCTAACTTTCCATCAGTTATGGTCTAACACCTCTAAGTAAGTAAGTTCATTCAGGTATACACAATACAGTTACATAGATTATCATACACAGCAGCATATGTGTAGAGAACCTGGGGTAACTCAACAAGTCAGACTGAGTGACTTATTTCCATTGTGGTCTTTTACCTTATTATATAAAGGTGATAATAAATTATTATTATTCACTAATGGAGATAACATCTTATTATCATAATATTAAGACTTTCTACTACACGAGGGTCATTAAGACTATCTACTACACGAGGGTCATTAAGACTTTCTACTACACGAGGGTCATTAAGACTATCTACTACACGAGGGTCATTAAGACTTTCTACTACACGAGGGTCATTAAGACTATCTACTACACGAGGGTCATTAAGACTATCTACTACACGAGGGTCATTAAGACTATCTACTACACGAGGGTCATTAAGACTATCTACTACACGAGGGTCATTAAGACTATCTACTACACGAGGGTCATTAAGACTATCTACTACACGAGGGTCATTAAGACTTTCTACTACACGAGGGTCATTAAGACTATCTACTACACGAGGGTCATTAAGACTATCTACTACACGAGGGTCATTAAGACTTTCTACTACACGAGGGTCATTAAGACTTTCTACTACACGAGGGTCATTAAGACTATCTACTACACGAGGGTCATTAAGACTATCTACTACACGAGGGTCATTAAGACTTTCTACTACACGAGGGTCATTAAGACTATCTACTACACGAGGGTCATTAAGACTATCTACTACACGAGGGTCATTAAGACTTTCTACTACACGAGGGTCATTAAGACTTTCTACTACACGAGGGTCATTAAGACTATCTACTGCACGAGGGTCATTAAGACTATCTACTACACGAGGGTCATTAAGACTTTCTACTACACGAGGGTCATTAAGACTATCTACTACACGAGGGTCATTAAGACTTTCTACTACACGAGGGTCATTAAGACTATCTACTACACGAGGGTCATTAAGACTTTCTACTACACGAGGGTCATTAAGACTTTCTACTACACGAGGGTCATTAAGACTTTCTACTACACGAGGGTCATTAAGACTTTCTACTACACGAGGGTCATTAAGACTTTCTACTACACGAGGGTCATTAAGACTATCTACTACACGAGGGTCATTAAGACTTTCTACTACACGAGGGTCATTAAGACTTTCTACTACACGAGGGTCATTAAGAATATCTACAATACGAGGATCATTAAGAATATCTACAATACGAGGGTCATTAAGACTATCTACTACACGAGGGTCATTAAGACTTTCTACTACACGAGGGTCATTAAGACTTTCTACTACACGAGGGTCATTAAGACTATCTACTACACGAGGGTCATTAAGACTATCTACTACACGAGGGTCATTAAGACTTTCTACTACACGAGGGTCATTAAGACTATCTACTACACGAGGGTCATTAAGACTTTCTACTACACGAGGGTCATTAAGACTTTCTACTACACGAGGGTCATTAAGACTTTCTACTACACGAGGGTCATTAAGACTATCTACTACACGAGGGTCATTAAGACTTTCTACTACACGAGGGTCATTAAGACTTTCTACTACACGAGGATCATTAAGAATATCTACAATACGAGGGTCATTAAGACTATCTACTACACGAGGGTCATTAAGACTTTCTACTACACGAGGGTCATTAAGACTTTCTACTACACGAGGGTCATTAAGACTATCTACTACACGAGGGTCATTAAGACTATCTACTACACGAGGGTCATTAAGACTTTCTACTACACGAGGGTCATTAAGACTATCTACTACACGAGGGTCATTAAGACTTTCTACTACACGAGGGTCATTAAGACTTTCTACTACACGAGGGTCATTAAGAATATCTACAATACGAGGATCATTAAGAATATCTACAATACGAGGGTCATTAAGACTATCTTCAATACGAGGATCATTAAGACTATGTACAATACAAGGGTCATTAAGACTATGTACAATACGAGGGTCATTAAGACTACAATACGAGGGTCATTAAGACTATCTACAATACGAGGGTCATTAAGACTATCTATAATACGAGGATCATTAAGAATATCTACAATACGAGGATCATTAAGACTATCTACAATACGAGGGTCATTAAGACTATCTACAATACGAGGATCATTAAGACTATGTACAATACGAGGGTCATTAAGACTACAATACGAGGATCATTAAGAATATCTACAATACGAGGGTCATTAAGACTATCTACAATACGAGGATCATTAAGAATATCTACAATACGAGGATCATTAAGAATATCTACAATACGAGGGTCATTAAGACTATCTACAATACGAGGGTCGTTAAGACTATCTACAATAAGAGGGTCATTAAGACTATCTACAATACGAGGATCATTAAGAATATCTACAATACGAGGGTCATTAAGACTATCTACAATACGAGGATCATTAAGAATATCTACAATACGAGGGTCATTAAGACTATCTACAATACGAGGATCATTAAGAATATCTACAATACGAGGGTCATTAAGACTATCTACAATACGAGGGTCATTAAGACTATCTAAAATACGAGGGTCATTAAGACTATCTACAATACGAGGGTCATTAAGACTATTTGCAATACGAAGGTCATTAAGACTATCTACAATACGAGGATCATTAAGACTATCTACAATACGAGGGTCCTTAAGACTATCTACAATACGAGGGTCATTAAGACTATCTACAATACGAGGGTCATTAAGACTATCTACAATACGAGGGTCATTAAGACTATCTATAATACGAGGGTCATTAAGACTATCTACAATACGAGGGTCATTAAGACTATCTACAATACGAGGATCATTAAGACTATCTACAATACGAGGGTCATTAAGACTATCTACAATACGAGGGTCATTAAGACTATCTATAATACGAGGATCATTAAGACTATCTACAATACGAGGGTCATTAAGACTATCTACAATACGAGGGTCATTATAACTATCTACAATACGAGGGTCATTAAGACTATCTACAATACGAGGATCATTAAGAATATCTACAATACGAGGGTCATTAAGACTATCTACAATACGAGGATCATTAAGAATATCTACAATACGAGGGTCATTAAGACTATCTACAATACGAGGATCATTAAGAATATCTACAATACGAGGGTCATTAAGACTATCTACAATACGAGGGTCATTATGACTATCTACAATACGAGGGTCATTAAGACTACAATACGAGGATCATTAAGAATATCTACAATACGAGGGTCATTAAGACTATCTACAATACGAGGATCATTAAGACTATCTACAATACGAGGGTCGTTAAGAATATCTACAATACGAGGGTCATTAAGACTATCTACAATACGAGGATCATTTAGAATATCTACAATACGAGGGTCATTAAGACTATCTACAATACGAGGATCATTAAGACTACAATACGAGGATCATTAAGAATATTTACAATACGAGGATCATTAAGACTATCTACAATACGAGGATCATTAAGACTATCTACAATACGAGGATCATTAAGACTATTTACAATACGAGGATCATTAAGACTACAATACGAGGATCATTAAGACTATCTACAATACGAGGGTCATTAAGAATATTTACAATACGAGGATCATTAAGACTATCTACAATACGAGGATCATTAAGACTATCTACAATACGAGGATCATTAAGACTATTTACAATACGAGGATCATTAAGACTATCTACAATACGAGGGTCATTACTAGGAATAAGGTAAAATTACACGTGTGTTAGCTTAAAAAATAAATAATTCCTCTCCTTTCCTGTAGCTACCTGGAGTTTACCTGGAGTTTACCTGGAGAGAGTTCCAGGGGTCAATGCCCCCGCGGCCCGGTCTGTGACCAGGCCTCCTGGTGGATCAGAGCCTGATCAACCAGGCTGTTGCTGCTGGCTGCACGCAAACCAACGTACGAGCCACAGCCCGGCTGGTCAGGAACCGACTTTAGGTGCTTGTCCAGTGCCAGCTTGAAGACTGCCAGGGGTCTGTTGGTAATCCCCTTTATGTATGCTGGGAGGCAGTTGAACAGTCTCGGGCCCCTGACACTTATTGTATGGTCTCTTAACGTGCTAGTGACACCCCTGCTTTTCATAGGGGGGATGTTGCATCGTCTGCCAAGTCTTTTGCTTTCGTAGTGAGTGATTTTCGTGTGCAAGTTCGGTACTAGTCCCTCTAGGATTTTCCAGGTGTATATAATCATGTATCTCTCCCGCCTATGTTCCAGGGAATACAGGTTCAGGAACCTCAAGCGCTCCCAGTAATTGAGGTGTTTTATCTCCGTTATGCGCGCCGTTAAAGTTCTCTGTACATTTTCTAGGTCAGCAATTTCACCTGCCTTGAAAGGTGCTGTTAGTGTGCAGCAATATTCCAGCCTAGATAGAACAAGTGACCTGAAGAGTGTCATCATGGGCTTGGCCTCCCTAGTTTTGAAGGTTCTCATTATCCATCCTGTCATTTTTCTAGCAGATGCGATTGATACAATGTTATGGTCCTTGAAGGTGAGATCCTCCGACATGATCGCTCCCAGGTCTTTGACGTTGGTGTTTCGCTCTATTTTGTGGCCAGAATTTGTTTTGTACTCTGATGAAGATTTAATTTCCTCGTGTTTACCATATCTGAGTAATTGAAATTTCTCATCGTTGAACTTCATATTGTTTTCTGCAGCCCACTGAAAGATTCGGTTGATGTCCGCCTGGAGCCTTGCAGAGTCTGAAATGGAAGACACTGTCATGCAGATTCGGGTGTCATCTGCAAAGGAAGACACGGTGCTGTGGCTGACATCCTTGTCTATGTCGAATATGAGGATGAGGAACAAGATGGGAGCGAGTACTGTGCCTTGTGGAACAGAGCTTTTCACCGTAGCTGCCTCGGACTTTACTCTGTTGACGACTACTCTCTGTGTTCTGTTAGTGAGGAAATTATAGATCCATCGACCGACTTTTCCTGTTATTCCTTTAGCACGCATTTTGTGCGCTATTTCGCCATGGTCACACTTGTCGAAATCTTTTGCAAATTCTGTATATATTACATCTGCATTCTTTTTATCTTCTAGTGCATTTAGGACCTTGTCGTAGTGATCCAATAGTTGAGACAGACAGGAGCGACCTGTTCTAAACCCATGTTGCCCTGGGTTGTGTAACTGATGGGTTTCTAGATGGGTGGTGATCTTGCTTCTTAGGACCCTTTCAAAGATTTTTATGATATGGGATGTTAGTGCTATCGGTCTGTAGTTCTTTGCTGTTGCTTTACTGCCCCCTTTGTGTAGTGGGGCTATGTCTGTTGTTTTTAGTAACTGTGGGACGACCCCCGTGTCCATGCTCCCTCTCCATAGGATGGAAAAGGCTCGTGATAGGGGCTTCCTGCAGTTCTTGATGAACACGGAGTTCCATGAGTCTGACCCTGGGGCAGAGTGCATGGGCATGTCATTTATCGCTTGTTCGAAGTCATTTGACGTCAGGATAACATCGGATAGGCTTGTGTTAACCAAATTTTGTGGCTCTCTCATAAAAAATTCATTTCGATCTTCGACTCTCAGTCTGGTTAGCGGCTTGCTAAAAACTGAGTCATATTGGGACTTGAGTAGCTCACTCATTTCCTTGCTGTCATCTGTGTAGGACCCATCTTGTTTAAGTAGGGGCCCAATACTGGATGTTGTTCTCGACTTTGATTTGGCATAGGAGAAGAAATACTTTGGGTTTCTTTGGCTTTTAGTTCTACCCGCGATTCCTGACTCCTATAAGATTCCTTTAGCTTGAGTTCGATGCTTGCTATTTCTCTGACCAGTGTCTCCCTACGCATTTCAGATATATTGACCTCTTTTAGCCGCTCTGTTATTCTTTTCCGTCGCCTGTAAAGGGAGCGCCTGTCTCTTTCTATTTTACGTCTACTCCTCCTTTTTCTTAGAGGAATAAGCCTTGTGCATACATCGAGTGCCACCAAGTTAATCTGTTCTAGGCATACGTTGGGGTCTGTGTTGCTTAGTATATCTTCCAAGCTTATATCGGTTAGGACTTGGTTTACTTGGTCCCACTTTATGTTTTTGTTATTGAAGTTGAATTTGGTGAATGCTCCCTCGTGACTAGTCTCATTATGTCGGTCTGGGGCTCCGCGCATACATGTCTGAACCTCAATTATGTTGTGATCTGAGTATATTGTTTTTGATATGGTGACATTTCTTATCAGATCATCATTGTTAGTGAAGATGAGGTCTAGTGTATTCTCCAGTCTAATAGGCTCTATTATTTGCTGGTTTAAATTGAATTTTGTGCAGAGATTTAAAAGCTCGTTTGAGTGTGAGTTTTCATCAGAGCTGCCTCCTGGTGTTGTTACTGCAACAATATTATTTGCTATATTCCTCCATTTTAGGTGCCTTAAGTTGAAATCCCCCAGGAGCAAGATGTTGGGTACAGGAGCTGGAAGATTTTCCAGACAGTGGTCAATTTTTAACAGCTGTTCCTGGAATTGCTGGGATGTTGCATCTGGAGACTTGTAGACTACCACAATGACTAGGTTTTGGTTCTCGACCTTTACTGCTAAAACTTCCACTACATCATTTGAGGTATTTAGCAGTTCTGTGCAAACAAGTGACTCTGCAATGTACAGGCCAACCCCCCCCCCTTTTGCCTGTTCACTCTGTCACATCTGTATAGGTTGTAACCTGGGGGCTCCTTGGCGTGGTGAAGTGGCTCTTGGTCTGAGGAATTAGACCTGTCGGTCTCCTTCCTCAGACCGAACCTAATTACCCCCAATCCCCCCTTCCCTATCCTATCCTCCCAATCCTCCCCTTTTTCCTTTCCTCCTCCTCCTCCCCACCCCTCCCTTTTGCCCTTCCTTTTTGGCCTTTGGGATTTTTTCCCACAGGCACGCTAGTTCCTAGGTAGGGGAAAGGGTACCGGAGTCCATCCCATTCCACTGAGGTTCTTGGCGGTGGCGTAGTTTGCCATGGAATCTGGATTGCCTGGGGAAGTCCTGATCCCTCTCCAGTGTCCTGGAGGGTGGCTTTGGGTGTCTCTCGGGCGACGGGTGTATCTCTGGAAGCCACTTTTCGGATTCCGGGTGTGCTGGCTGAAGGAGGTATGCTTTGTGGCGGATATCCGGGAGCCCTCTCTTTTGTCCATCGAGGTAGCTCGGCAGATGTGAGGTTGCTATCCCAGATTGCTGGTTTACTGGCATGATGGGTAGGGTATGGCACGGGTTCCATGCTGCATCTATGCTACTTGCGGTGCTGAGGTCCTCTTGGGTGCAGAGGGAGATTTCTGGCCCTTTCATTCCTCCTAGGAACTATCCCTCCCCGGTCCCCCCTTTTTTTATTCTTTTTTTATTTTTTTTTCTTTTCTTCTTTCTTTTTTTTTCTTAAAAGCAAAAAGAAAGAAGTAACCTAACCACGGAGAACCCAATCCATGAACCTGCTACCCCCGGACCCCTTCTTGATACCGCACCCCATTCTGACCCTGCCTCGTCTTTGGACCACTCTTTGGACACTCCTCATGCCTCTGTACCTCGTGCCAGTGCTGTTTCCTCACCAGCTTCAGGTACTGAGGTCTCGACTGACTCCTTCAATTTATCTGACCTCCACTCTCCCTATGCTTTCTTCCTCTCCCTCTATGGTGCGGCAATTTTCGAATCGCTGGCCCGTTCCATGCCCGACCAACTCTGGTCCCACGCCTAAACGCCAACGACAATTACCAGCTGATGATACTTCTCCACCTTCTCGTTCTTCTCAGAAAAGATCGACACTTCCTGCACTCCCTTACCACACTCAGTTTCAGAATGCACAATGGACTAAATTCTTCACTTTACGACTGACTTCCTCTACCGCCTATCTTTCTGACCACAGTATTGGCAAGGCACTCCTATGCCATGTTGGTAAAGATATTTCTTTTCATGCTCTTAAGAGCGGTATGCACATCATCACTGTACAGAATGCTACCCAAGCTCATGATCTTTCTCTTCTTTCCCATATAAATACTGTTCCTGTCACTATTGAAAAACATCATTCCCTCAATTCTAGTAGTGGTACCGTCATTCTGCCCCATACCATAGTTCAACAAAATTTCCAGACATGTGGCAATGACATTCTTGAACAGCTGGAACTCCAAGATCTCCCAATCCTCAAGGTAGACACTTATGTTCTTCCTGCCCGTGGGCGGAGACGATACCCTAGCAATGTGGCTCATTTAACTTTTGACAGCAGTGAACTCCCATCCTCAGTTTATGTAGCAGGACATCGGTTACAAGTTTGAAAGGTGATCCCTACACCGCAACAGTGTAGAAATTGAACATTAAAATGGTATAAAATACCGACAGATTGTTAGGTAAGACACATATGCAACAGTTAGGTATCTTTATTTCGAAACGTTTCGCCTACACAGTAGGCTTCTTCAGTCGAGTACAGAAAAGTTGATAGAAGCAGAAGATACTTGAAGACGATGTAATCAGTCCATCACCCTTAAAGTTTTGAGGTGGTCAGTCCCTCAGTCTGGAGAAGAGCATTGTTCCGTTGTCTGAAACAATATGATTACATCGTCTTCAAGTATCTTCTGCTTCTATCAACTTTTCTGTACTCGACTGAAGAAGCCTACTGTGTAGGCGAAACGTTTCGAAATAAAGATACCTAACTGTTGCATATGTGTCTTACCTAACAGTGTAGAAATTGCTGGCGATTTGGCCATCCAGCGAAATATTGCAGATCTATAGCCGAATGCCCAGTCTGTGGTGCCGATGACCATTCAAATACGTCTTGCAATCGACCTCCCTCTTGCCTTAATTGTCATGAGGCTCACCCTTTGTACTATCGCCATTGCCAAGTCTACTTAAATGAGCGGGAAATCCGTTACCTCAAAGAGGCAGAAGGTCTCCCTTATGCCATGGCAGTTTTTCATCTCCGCCTCCAAGGGAGACTACCTTGTGTTTCTTATTCCCGTGTTTCAAAACGTCCCCCCACTTCTGGGGTCCCATCTTCTGCAGCCTCCTCTGTGGTTACCTCTCCCATAGTCACTCCTGTATCTAATTCTTTTGCTGTCCTAGGCTCAGATGTCCCTACTTCAATACCTCAGTCTGTTCTCGCTTCTTCGTGTTCTCCCTCACAAGCCTCAGCATCGACGAGATCTCATACGACACCTCCTCCCAATTGTTCCTCTACTTCTCAGAAGTCAAAAAAAGGTCCTTTAACCCCTCCTTCCCTTCTTCCACCTCCTCATTTTACCTTCCCTGTCTCTGTACCGGGTTCTTCCCCTCTCACTTGCTCTGTTACAAGTGTAGAGGTTCACCCTCCTCCTCGTACTATACCTACCTCCCTTGTTCCCTCCCAAGTTTCTTCCTCTTCTGCCACCTCCCAAGTTTCTGCCTCTTCTGTCCCCTTCCACGATTCTTCTCCAGTTCCCTCCACCCTTTCCCCCCCCCCTACCTTGGTACAGTCCATTACAGTTCCAATCTTTACTCATCCTCCCCCTACCATCTCCAATATTGTCTCCCATACGACGTCTCTGAATTCCGAAACACTTGAAGCAATCTCTGAATATATTGCAGAGACCAAACCGTCAATGGACACTGATCCACCCTCTGTTCCTTCTCTCTCCTTTCCTCCATCTGTGCAACTCCTTCACAGCACACTGTTCCTTCACTGCTTGACCATTTTCCGCTGCCTCCGCATGTGGACTTTTCTAACCCCTCTAGTCTGTAGGAACCCTTACCTGCAGATTTCAGGTATCTTTATCATTGCCAATCATGGCCTATTTACAGTGGAATATACGTGGCCTCAGGGGTAATCGGGGTGAGCTTCAGATGTTACTCTCCCAGTTTTTCCCTGTTGGTGTTTGCTTACAGGAACCAAAATTACACTCTGCTGTTATCTCTCCCATCTCAGGCGATAATTCATTGTATTCTTCAGATCCTTTTCTTGATGGGACCTTTAATGAAAGTGCCCTTCTTCTACGCACTGATATTCCGTACCATCAGCTATTTGTTTGTACTTCACTGCATTACACAGCAGCCCGTATCCACTTGCATAGGTGGTATACGCTCTGTTCTTTATATCTCTCTCCTTCTCGGGCATTATCTGTTACTTGGCGATTTTAATGCCCATCATTTCCTCTGGGGGGGTCTCACTGTGATTCCTGTGGCATTCAGTTAGAGACTTTTCTTGCCACCCACCCCCTCCATGTTTTAAATACAGGTACTCACACCCATTTTGATCCTCGGACTCACACTCTCTCTCGCATCGATCTCTCAGTTTGCTCTTCCTCTGCCGCATTAGACTTCACCTGGTCTGTTCTCCCGGACTTACATGACAGTGATCATTTCCCAATCATTCTTACTCCCCCTTCATATTCACCACCTCTTCGTATCCCATGCTCGCAATTTGATCAGGCAAATTGGAACCTTTACTCACAACTAACTGTTTTTAGTGAGGTTCCTTCTTTGTCCTCCATTGATGAGCTTTTACACCTCTTCTCGTCCTCCGTTTTAACCGCAGCTTCTCATTCTATACCCCAAACTTTGGGCAGGCATTCTCAGAAATGCGTGCCTTGGTGGTCTCCTGCTTGTGCTCGTGCAGTACGTTTGAAACACACTGCATGGGGCAGGTACCAGTACAATAGAACCATGGAGAGACTTCTTGATTTTAAGCAGAAGCGTGTGATCGCTCGCCGTGTCATCCGTGATGTTAAACGCACTTGCTGGCGAGATTACATCTCCACCATCACCTCTGCTTCCTCTATGAGTGCAGTCTGGAAAAAAGTACGAAAACTGAGTGGTAAATATTCTCCTGACCCGGCTCCTGTTCTGCGGGTTGCCGGTGTTGATATAGCAAACCCACTAGATGTTGCCAATGAAATTGGCAATCATCTGGTCTGTATTTCTCAGGGGCTCCATCTATGCCCCTCGTTTCTTTCCTCAAAGTCTGCCAGAGAGTTAGCACCCTTGGACTTTTCTTCTCTCAGAGAAGAACAGTATAATGTGCCTTTTACACTTCAAGAACTGGAGGCAACACTCTCAGCTTACCGATCATCGGCAGCTGGGCCAGACGACATTCATATTCGTATGCTACAACATTTACATCAGTCAGCCCTTGCAGTCTTATTATGCCTTTTCAATCTTATTTAGTCACTAGGAGTTCTTCCGCAGCTGTGGAAATCTGCCATTGTTCTCCCTTTCCGCAAACCAGGCACTACGGGACATGAAGCCTCCCACTATCGTCCCATTGCTCTTACCAGTGCAGTTTGCAAAGTGATGGAATACCTGGTAAATAGACATTTAGTGTGGTATTTAGAGACACACAGCAGTCTCTCCACTCATCAGTATGGCTTTCATAAGGGACGTTCTACCATAGACCCCTTACTATGCTTGGATACGTATGTTCGTAATGCCTTTGCGTATAACCATTCAGTTATTGCTATATTTTTTGACCTTGAGAAGGCATATGACACAACTTGGAGGTATAATATTTTGGCCCAAGCCCACTCCTTGAGCCTCCGAGGCAATCTACCATCCTTCCTTAAGAACTTTTTAACTGACAGGCATTTCCATGTTCGGGTTAATAATGTGCTCTCCCCGGACTTGATCCAAGCGGAAGGTGTCCCCCAGGGATGTGTTCTGAGCACAACACTTTTTCTCCTTGCTATAAATGATTTGGCCTCTAGTCTTCCATCAAATATTTGGTTATCACTCTATGTTGATGACTTCGCTATTGCCTGTGCAGGCACTGACTGTCACCTCATTACAGTTTCTCTCCAGCATGCGGTCGACTGTGTTTCCAATTGGGCCACCACACATGGGTTTAAATTTTCCAGCACCAAAACTCACCAAATTACTTTCACTAGACGCTCTGTCATCTCCGATCATCCATTGTACCTCTATGGCTCCCATATCCCTGAACGTGATACAGTCAGGTTTCTGGGCCTCCTCTTTGACCGTAGGTTATCCTGGAAACCTCACATTACCTCTATGAAGGCAACTTGTCACAGTCTGCTGAACTTTCTTAAATCCCTTGCTCATCTTTCATGGGGATCTGATCGTCGAACTCTCCTTCGCCTACATTCCACCTTCATTTTATCGAAACTTGATTATGGTGACCAGATCTATTCAGAGGCTTCTCCTGCTACTCTCTCTAGCCTTAACCCCATTCATCACCAAGGATTACGTTTATGCCTTGGTGCTTTTCGCTCTTTCCCTGTTGAGAGCCTCTATCCGGTCGCCGTGATGCCCATTGCCTTCGCTACTATGTACGCTCTTATGATCTCCGCAATCCTTCCATTTATAGAATGGTCACTGATATTAGTAGACATTATTTGTTCGCCGCCCCTGTTTACTCTGTCCCTTCTCTCTTCGCCTACATTCGCTCTTGTCTTCTCTTCAATTACCACCTTTCTATGTTCATGTAGCATCTCACTTTTCCCTACCCCCCTGGGAAGTTCCAGCTGTTCGAGTCTGTTCTTTCTCTCTCCCTTGCTCGAAAACCCAACTACCTACGGTCGCTTCCCGCTCTCTTTTTCTTGACCACTTCCACTCTCATTCTCATGCCATTGCAGTGTACACAGATGGCTCTAAGTCTTCTGATGGCATAGGATTCACAGCAGTGTTTCCAGACAGCGTCGTACGAGGACATTTACTATCTTCGGCTAGTATTTTTACTGCTGAATTGTATGCCATTCTTGCAGCACTTATCCGTATTGCATCTATGTCTGTGTCATCATTTGTAGTTGTTTCAGACTCCCTTAGTGCTTTACAGGCTATACAGAAATTTGATACACTTAGTCCTCTGTATCCAGCTTTGGCTACGCCGCATCTTTACCAAGCATAAAGATATTGTTTTTTGTTGGGTCCCTGGTCATTTTGACGTACAGGGCAATGAACAGGCAGACACTGCTGCGTGGTCAGCAGTACATGACCTACCAGTTTCATATAGAGGTATTCCATTTACGGACTATTTTGCTGCAATAGCTATCCACCTTCACACCCGTTGGCAAGAACGTTGGTGTACTCTGCTCCGTAACAAACTTCAATCTATTAAACCGAGTATAGGTTACTGGCCGTCTTCTTGTCACCAGTGTCGAGGTTGGGAGACTACTCTCTCCTGTCTTCGCATTGGCCATACTCGTCTTACTCATGGATATCTCATGGAGAGGCACCCTGCTCCTCTCTGTGAGAATTGTCAGACTCCATTATCAGTCAGCCACATTCTGTTAGACTGCCCACTTTATAAACGAGCACGCAGAATTTACCTCCATCGTCGTCTTCACTCTGCTGCTCTCTCTTTACCTTCCCTTCTCGCTGATGGACCCACCTTTCATCCAGACTCTCTCATTGACTTTTTGACAACAACTGACTTACTTCACAAACTCTGATGATACCTTCAGCCCTTTCTACCTCAATCTCTTGCTACCCTCTACCCCCGCACTATCCCCTGCCCCACTGTTTTCTGTAACCCACTGATCATCCCTCCCCCCTTCTGCCGCCCAATACCCTCGCTTCCTTCCCTACCCTGCGGCGCTGTATAGCCCTTGTGACTTAGCGCTTCTTTTTTATTATAATAATAATTTCTGTAGCTACATTCATCAGACACCTTTTGGCACTCTTCTTGAACTGGTTCATGCTATGACTGGATTTGACATTTGCAGGCAGTCTGTTCCATTCCTCTATTGCTGTAGAATAAAAGGTGTTTGAAGCCTGGCCAAGAGCTGTACCTTAATATCCTTAAGAAGCACAGACCTTGCTAAATACCCTCAATAAGAAAAAGATCTCTATTCCTATCACAGGAGCTATATCTTAATACCTATAACAGGTAGACAAGCTCTAGCTCAGCAGCCTCAAGAATAACAAGAGCTCTATCTTAATATCTGGAAGAGACACAAGAGGCCTGACTCAGGCCGCTGATCTCTCTCTCTCTCTCTCTCTCTCTCTATCTATCTTACTCGTCCATCATCTACAAAATACTTTAAAATTTAATTCTTAACAACAATTTGCAACAAACTGGGATAATAAAAGTCATAACATTATCAGGTGGGTTATAATGTATAAGAAACCTTCCTCTGGTATCCTGGATAATGTATAATTAGTAATAATAATGTATAATTAGTAATATTTATGTATAATTAGTAATAATATTGTATAATTAGTAATAATAATGTATAATTAGTAATATTTATGTATAATTAGTAATAATAGTGTATAACTAGTAATAATAATATATAATTAGTAATGTGGAAATTATTTAATTTCCGAAGCTATAGTGCCTAATAAGTGTTTAATGTGTTGATTTGGGTCAAAATGTATTTGAAGATGGAATAGAACCAATAGTGTTTCCTCTGCGCCTGCGCGGATGTGCGGGGGGAGAGGTCAAGACAGGGCATCGAGGAGCGGGAGTGTTTTGAATTGAGTGAAGAGGCTGGGAAAGCATGGGAACAGGAAATTGGCATTCACGAGGTATTCGTTGGCACCAACGAATACCTCGTCCTGCTGGAATAAGAACCGTGTCGGTGTAGCAGGACATCGAAATGACATGGTGAATGGAGGAAATAAGGAGTATCAATCACCCACAGTTAAGTAACCCTTCTAGTTATAGCAGACTGATACTGGCCAGTTAGGTATGTTGTAATTGGATAGGTTGTGGGTGATCCAGCTACATCAAGTGACCACCAGAGAATATCTGGTATGGGGTGGGATTATGTACAAGTGTTTTTCCTTGATGGATATATCCATGTGTAACCTACCCCCTCCCCTTCATTCAGTTAAACTAATATAATCTATACAGTCCACAATTAATTAGTAGTGCCGTACTTGTGGGTGCTATCCAATTTATACTGGTCTCGGATAGATATGGATAAGATTGTGAGGGTCGAGGGGGCCACCTGCAGTGACCAGAGGTGGTTAAGTTTTCTCACATGTCTACACGGTGTGTCTACGGTAAACAGTATAGTTGTTGTCTCCCAATGAGATTACTCGTATGTATGTAATGTTGAGGTGCGTACAGGTAACACCCAAGAAAATTTTCCATAAGTAATATTAATGTATAATTAGTAATATTAATGTATAATTAGTAACATTGATTTTTAATTAGTAATATTAATGTTTAATTAGTAATATTAATGTATGATTAGTAATATTAATGTATAATTAGTAATATAATGTATGATTAGTAATATTATTGTGTAATTAGTAATATTAATGTATGATTAGTAATGTTAATGTATGATTAGTAATATTAATGTATAATTAGTAGTATTAATGTATAATTAGTATACTTT
Organism: Cherax quadricarinatus; assembly: GCF_038502225.1. NCBI lineage: Eukaryota > Metazoa > Arthropoda > Malacostraca > Decapoda > Parastacidae > Cherax > Cherax quadricarinatus. The sequence goes on along the minus strand of NC_091360.1, from coordinate 23,012,409 downwards.
AAACCTAATTAACCTTCAAACTCACTCAAAACACTGTCAGTAAATTTCACAATAATAACATTGATATCTGAGACATCAACACTTCTTTACTACTGTAAATAATGGTAACAATTTTGTGTTCAGAGGATGTAAGTAAGTAGTTGTGACTGATGACGTGGACAGTGACTGATGACGTGGACAGTGACTGATGACGTGGACAGTGACTGATGACGTGGACAGTGACTGATGACGTGGACAGTGACTGATGACGTGGACAGTGACGGATGACAGGATGTAAGTAAGCAGTTGTGACTGATGACGTGGACAGTGACTGATGACGTGGACAGTGACTGATGACGTGGACAGTGACTGATGACGTGGACAGTGACTGATGACGTGGACAGTGACTGCTGACGTGGACAGTGACTGATGACGTGGACAGTGACTGATGACGTGGACAGTGACTGCTGACGTGGACAGTGACTGTTGACGTGGACAGTGACTGCTGACGTGGACAGTGACTGCTGACGTGGACAGTGACTGATGACGTGGACAGTGACTGATGACGTGGACAGTGACTGCTGACGTGGACAGTGACTGATGACGTGGACAGTGACTGATGACGTGGACAGTGACTGCTGACGTGGACAGTGACTGATGACGTGGACAGTGACGGATGACGTGGACAGTGACTGATGACGTGGACAGTGACTGATGACGTGGACAGTGACTGTTGACGTGGACAGTGACTGATGACGTGGACAGTGACTGATGACGTGGACAGTGACTGTTGACGTGGACAGTGACTGATGACGTGGACAGTGACTGATGACGTGGACAGTGACTGATGACGTGGACAGTGACTGATGACGTGGACAGTGACGGATGACGTGGACAGTGACTGATGACGTGGACAGTGACTGATGACGTGGACAGTGACGGATGACGTGGACAGTGACTGATGACGTGGACAGTGACGGATGACGTGGACAGTGACTGATGACGTGGACAGTGACTGATGACGTGGACAGTGACTGATGACGTGGACAGTGACTGATGACGTGGACAGTGACTGATGACGTGGAGAGTGACTGATGACGTGGACAGTGACGGATGACGTGGACAGTGACTGATGACGTGGACAGTGACTGATGACGTGGACAGTGACTGCTGACGTGGACAGTGACTGATGACGTGGACAGTGACTGATGACGTGGACAGTGACTGCTGACGTGGACAGTGACTGATGACGTGGACAGTGACGGATGACGTGGACAGTGACTGATGACGTGGACAGTGACTGATGACGTGGACAGTGACTGTTGACGTGGACAGTGACTGATGACGTGGACAGTGACTGATGACGTGGACAGTGACTGATGACGTGGACAGTGACTGATGACGTGGACAGTGACGGATGACGTGGACAGTGACTGATGACGTGGACAGTGACTGATGACGTGGACAGTGACGGATGACGTGGACAGTGACTGATGACGTGGACAGTGACGGATGACGTGGACAGTGACTGATGACGTGGACAGTGACTGATGACGTGGACAGTGACTGATGACGTGGACAGTGACTGATGACGTGGACAGTGACTGACGACGTGGAGAGTGACTGATGACGTGGACAGTGACGGATGACGTGGACAGTGACTGATGACGTGGACAGTGACTGATGACGTGGACAGTGACGGATGACGTGGACAGTGACTGATGACGTGGACAGTGACGGATGACGTGGACAGTGACTGATGACGTGGACAGTGACTGATGACGTGGACAGTGACTGATGACGTGGACAGTGACGGATGACAGGATGTAAGTAAGCAGTTGTGACTGATGACGTGGACAGTGACTGAAGACGTGGACAGTGACGGATAACGTGGACAGTGACTGATGATGTGGACAGTGACGGATGACGTGGACAGTGACTGATGACGTGGACAGTGACGGATGACGTGGACAGTGACTGATGACGTGGACAGTGACTGATGACGTGGACAGTGACGGATGACGTGGACAGTGACTGATGACGTGGACAGTGACTAATGACGTGGACAGTGACGGATGACGTGGACAGTGACTGATGACGTGGACAGTGACGGATGACGTGGACAGTGACTGATGACGTGGACAGTGACTGATGACGTGGACAGTGACTGATGACGTGGACAGTGACTGATGACGTGGACAGTGACTGATGACGTGGACAGTGACGGATGACGTGGACAGTGACTGATGACGTGGACAGTGACTGATGACGTGGACAGTGACGGATGACGTGGATAGTGACTGATGACGTGGACAGTGACGGATGACGTGGACAGTGACTGATGACGTGGACAGTGACTGATGACGTGGACAGTGACTGATGACGTGGACAGTGACTGATGACGTGGACAGTGACGGATGACAGGATGTAAGTAAGCAGTTGTGACTGATGACGTGGACAGTGACTGAAGACGTGGACAGTGACGGATGACGTGGACAGTGACTGATGACGTGGACAGTGACGGATGACGTGGACAGTGACTGATGACGTGGACAGTGACTGATGACGTGGACAGTGACGGATGACGTGGACAGTGACTGATGACGTGGACAGTGACGGATGACGTGGACAGTGACTGATGACGTGGACAGTGACTGATGACGTGGACAGTGACGGATGACGTGGACAGTGACTGATGACGTGGACAGTGACGGATGACGTGGACAGTGACTGATGACGTGGACAGTGACTGATGACGTGGACAGTGACTGATGACGTGGACAGTAACTGATGACGTGGACAGTGACTGATGACGTGGACAGTGACTGATGACGTGGACAGTGACGGATGACGTGGACAGTGACTGATTACGTGGACAGTGACTGATGACGTGGACAGTGACGGATCACAGGATGTAAGTAAGCAGTTGTGACTGATGACGTGGACAGTGACTGATGACGTGGACAGTGACGGATGACGTGGACAGTGACTGATGACGTGGACAGTGACTGATGACGTGGACAGTGACTGATGACGTGGACAGTGACTGATGACGTGGACAGTAACTGATGACGTGGACAGTGACTGATGACGTGGACAGTGACTGACTGATGACAGTGACTGATGACGTGACAGTGACAGTTGTGACTGATGACGTGGACAGTGACTGAAGTGACAGTGACGGATGACGTGGACAGTGACTGATGTGGACAGTGACGGATGACGTGGACAGTGACAGTGACTGATGACGTGGACAGTGACTGATGACGTGGACAGTTACTGATGACGTGGACAGTGACGGATGACGTGGACGTGACTGATGACGTGGACAGTGACAGTGACTGACGTGGACAGTGACGGATGACGTGGACACAGGACAGTGACTGAACAGTGACGGATGACGTGGACAGTGACTGATGCAGTGACTGATGACTGATGACGTGGACAGTGACTGATGACGTGGACAGTGACTGACGTGCACAGTGACTGATGACGTGGACAGTGACGGATGACGTGGACAGTGACTGATGACGTGGACAGTGACAGTGATGACGTGGACAGTGACTGATGACGTGGACAGTGACTGATGACGTGGACAGTGACGGATGACAGTGGACAGTGACTGATGACGTGGACAGTGACGGATGACGTGGACAGTGACTGATGACGTGGACAGTGACTGATGACGTGGACAGTGACTGATGACGTGGACAGTGACGGATGACAGGATGTAAGTAAGCAGTTGTGACTGATGACGTGGACAGTGACTGAAGACGTGGACAGTGACGGATGACGTGGACAGTGACTGATGACGTGGACAGTGACGGATGACGTGGACAGTGACTGATGACGTGGACAGTGACTGATGACGTGGACAGTGACGGATGACGTGGACAGTGACTGATGACGTGGACAGTGACGGATGACGTGGACAGTGACTGATGACGTGGACAGTGACTGATGACGTGGACAGTGACGGATGACGTGGACAGTGACTGATGACGTGGACAGTGACGGATGACGTGGACAGTGACTGATGACGTGGACAGTGACTGATAACGTGGACAGTGACTGATGACGTGGACAGTAACTGATGACGTGGACAGTGACTGATGACGTGGACAGTGACTGATGACGTGGACAGTGACGGATGACGTGGACAGTGACTGATTACGTGGACAGTGACTGATGACGTGGACAGTGACGGATCACAGGATGTAAGTAAGCAGTTGTGACTGATGACGTGGACAGTGACTGATGACGTGGACAGTGACGGATGACGTGGACAGTGACTGATGACGTGGACAGTGACTGATGACGTGGACAGTGACTGATGACGTGGACAGTGACTGATGACGTGGACAGTGACTGATGACGTGGACAGTAACTGATGACGTGGACAGTGACTGATGACGTGGACAGTGACTGATGACGTGGACAGTGACGGATGACGTGAACAGTGACTGATGACGTGGACAGTGACTGATGACGTGGACAGTGACGGATGACAGGATGTAAGTAAGCAGTTGTGACTGATGACGTGGACAGTGACTGAAGACGTGGACAGTGACGGATGACGTGGACAGTGACTGATGACGTGGACAGTGACGGATGACGTGGACAGTGACTGATGACGTGAACAGTGACTGATGACGTGGACAGTGACGGATGACATGGACAGTGACTGATGACTTGGACAGTGACGGATGACGTGGACAGTGACTGATGACGTGGAGAGTGACTGATGACCTGGACAGTGACGGATGACGTGGACAGTGACTGATGACGTGGACAGTGACGGATGACGTGGACAGTGACTGATGACGTGGACAGTGACTGATGACGTGGACAGTGACTGATGACGTGGACAGTAACTGATGACGTGGACAGTGACTGATGACGTGGACAGTGACTGATGACGTGGACAGTGACTGATGACGTGGACAGTGACTGATGACGTGGACAGTGACTGATGACGTGGACAGTAACTGATGACGTGGACAGTGACTGATGACGTGGAGAGTGACTGATGACGTGGACAGTGACGGATGACGTGAACAGTGACTGATGACGTGGACAGTGACTGATGACGTGGACAGTGACTGATGACGTGGACAGTGACTGATGACGTGGACAGTAACTGATGACGTGGACAGTGACTGATGACGTGGACAGTGACTGATGACGTGGACAGTGACGGATGACGTGGACAGTGACTGATGACGTGGACAGTAACTGATGACGTGGACAGTGACTGATGACGTGGACAGTGACTGATGACATGGACAGTGATGACGTGGACAGTGACTGATGACGTGGACAGTGACTGATGACGTGGACAGTGACTGATGACGTGGACAGTAACTGATGACGTGGACAGTGACTGATGACGTGGACAGTGACGGATGACGTGGACAGTGACTGATGACGTGGACAGTGACTGATGACGTGGACAGTCACTGATGACGTGGACAGTGACTGATGACGTGGACAGTAACTGATGGCTTGGACAGTGACTGATGACGTGGACAGTGACTGATGACGTGGACAGTGACGGATGACGTGGACAGTGACTGATGACGTGGACAGTGACTGATGACGTGGACAGTGACTGATGACGTGGACAGTGACTGATGACGTGGACAGTGACTGATGACGTGGACAGTGACTGATGACGTGGACAGTGACGGATCACAGGATGTAAGTAAGCAGTTGTGACTGATGACGTGCACAGTGACTGATGACGTGGACAGTGACGGATGACGTGGACAGTGACTGATGACGTGGACAGTGACTGATGACGTGGACAGTGACTGATGACGTGGACAGTGACTGATGACGTGGACAGTGACTGATGACGTGGACAGTGACTGATGACGTGGACAGAGACTGATGACGTGGACAGTGACTGATGACGTGGACAGTGACGGATGACGTGAACAGTGACTGATGACGTGGACAGTGACTGATGACGTGGACAGTGACTAATGACGTGGACAGTGACGGATGACGTGGACAGTAACTGATGACGTGGACAGTGACTGATGACGTGGACAGTGACTGATGACGTGGACAGTGACGGATGACGTGGACAGTGACTGATGACGTGGACAGTAACTGATGACGTGGACAGTGACTGATGACGTGGACAGTGACTGATGACGTGGACAGTGATGACGTGGACAGTGACTGATGACGTGGACAGTGACTGATGACGTGGGCAGTGACTGATGACGTGGACAGTAACTGATGACGTGGACAGTGACTGATGACGTGGACAGTGACTGATGACGTGAACAGTGACGGATGACGTGGACAGTGACTGATGACGTGGACAGTGACTGATGACGTGGACAGTGACTGATGACGTGGACAGTGACTGATGACGTGGACAGTAACTGATGGCGTGGACAGTGACTGATGACGTGGACAGTGACTGATGACGTGGACAGTGACGGATGACGTGGACAGTGACTGATGACGTGGACAGTGACTGATGACGTGGACAGTGACTGATGACGTGGACAGTGACTGATGACGTGGACAGTGACTGATGACGTGGACAGTGACGGATCACAGGATGTAAGTAAGCAGTTGTGACTGATGACGTGCACAGTGACTGATGACGTGGACAGTGACTGATGACGTGGACAGTGACTGATGACGTGGACAGTAACTGATGACGTGGACAGTGACTGATGACGTGGACAGTGACTGATGACGTGGACAGTGACTGATGACGTGGACAGTGACTGATGACGTGGACAGTGACTGATGACGTGGACAGTGACTGATGACGTGGACAGTGACTGATGACGTGGACAGTGACTGATGACGTGGACAGTGACTGATGACGTGGACAGTGACGGATCACAGGATGTAAGTAAGCAGTTGTGACTGATGACGTGGACAGTGACTGATGACGTGGACAGTGACTGATGACGTGGACAGTAACTGATGACGTGGACAGTGACTGATGACGTGGACAGTGACTGATGACGTGGACAGTGACGGATGACGTGGACAGTGACTGATGACGTGGACAGTGACTGATGACGTGGACAGTGACTGATGACGTGGACAGTGACTGATGACGTGGACAGTGACTGATGACGTGGACAGTGACTGATGACGTGGACAGTGACTGATGACGTGGACAGTGACGGATCACAGGATGTAAGCAGTTGTGACTGATGACATGGACAGTGACGGATCACAGGATGTAAGTAATCAGTTGTGACTGATGACATGGACAGTGACGGATCACAGGATGTAAGTAATCAGTTGTGACTGATGACGTGGACAGTGACTGATGACGTGGACAGTGACGGATCACAGGATGTAAGTAATCAGTTGTGACTGATGACGTGGACAGTGACTGATGACGTGGACAGTGACGGATCACAGGATGTAAGTAAACAGTTGTGACTGATGACATGGACAGTGACGGATCACAGGATGTAAGTAAGCAGTTGTGACTGATGACATGGACAGTGACGGATCACAGGATGTAAGTAATCAGTTGTGACTGATGACGTGGACAGTGACTGATGACGTGGACAGTGACGGATCACAGGATGTAGGTAAGCAGTTGTGACTGATGACGTGGACAGTGACTGATGACGTGGACAGTGACTGATGACGTGGACAGTGACGGATGACGTGGACAGTGACTGATGACGTGGACAGTGACTGATGACGTGGACAGTGACTGATGACGTGGACAGTGACGGATGACGTGGACAGTGACTGATGGCGTGGACAGTGACTGATGACGTGGACAGTGACTGATGACGTGGACAGTGACTGATGACGTGGACAGTGACTGATGACGTGGACAGTGACTGATGACGTGGACAGTGACTGATGACGTGGACAGTGACTGATGACGTGGACAGTGACGGATGACGTGGACAGTGACTGATGACGTGGACAGTGACTGATGACGTGGACAGTGACTGATGACGTGGACAGTGACGGATGACGTGGACAGTGACTGATGGCGTGGACAGTGACTGATGACGTGGACAGTGACTGATGACGTGGACAGTGACTGATGACGTGGACAGTGACTGATGACGTGAACAGTGACTGATGACGTGGACAGTGACTGATGACGTGGACAGTGACTGATGACGTGGACAGTGACTGATGACGTGGACAGTGACTGATGACGTGGACAGTGACTGATGACGTGGACAGTGACTGATGACGTGGACAGTGACTGATGACGTGGACAGTGACTGATGACGTGGACAGTGACTGATGACGTGGACAGTGACTGTTGACGTGGACAGTGACGGATCACAGGACATATCAGTTTCATGTATATTTATACATATTGTCTCTCTAAGACACTAAATATGGACCAGCATAAATGAACAGGTTTTTTTATGATGACTAAATATTCCTACCTGGAGTTGTAGCAATGCTGTCAGCATTCTTGACTGTGATGTTGGTAGTTGTGGTGGTGGGGGAGGTTGTAGTTGTGGTGGTGGGGGAGGTTGGAGTTGTGGTGGTGGGGGAGGTTGGAGTTGTGGTGGTGGGGGAGGTTGTAGTTGTTACTGGGGGGAGGTTGTAGCTGTGGTGGTGGGGGAGGTTGTAGCTGTTGTGGTGGGGGAGGTTTTAGTAGTGGTGGTGGGGGAGGTTGTAGTTGTGGTGGTGGGGGAGGTTGTAGTTGTGGTGGTTGGGGAGATTGTTGTAGTTATGGCAGCAGTGGTAGTTGTGTTGGTGGGGAAGGTTGTTTTAGTTATGACAGTAGTGGTAGTTGTGGTGGTGGGGGAGGTTGTTGTAGTTATGGCAGCAGTAGTGGTAGTAATGGTCATAGAGGTGCTGCCAAGAGAACCACTGAAAAAAAAATTGTAAATCTTTCGTTACTGAGGATGACACAAGATACAAGTTTATAACTTCACTGTTATCAGTTTATAACTTCACTGTTATCAGTTTATAACTTCACTGTTATCAGTTTATAACTTCACTGTTATCAGTTTATAACTTCACTGTTATCAGGTTATAACTTCACTGTTATCAGTTGATAACTTCACTGTTGTCAGTTTATAACTTCACTGTTATCAGTTTATAACTTCACTGTTATCAGTTTATAACTACACTAGTCACGAGGGAGCATTCACCAAATTCAACTTCATTAACAAAAACATAAAGTGGGACCAAGTAAACCAAGTCCTAACCGATATAAAATGGGAAGATATACTAAGCAACACAGACCCCAACTTATGCCTAGAACAGATTAACTTGGTGGCACTCGATGTATGCACAAGGCTTATTCCTCTAAGAAAAAGGAGGAGTAGATGTAAAATAGAAAGAGACAGGCGCTCCCTTTACAGGCGACGGAAAAGAATAACAGAGCGGCTAAAAGAGGTCAATATATCTGAAATGCGTAGGGAGACACTGGTCAGAGAAATAGCAAGCATCGAACTCAAGCTAAAGGAATCTTATAGGAGTCAGGAATCGCGGGAAGAACTAAAAGCCAAAGAAACCCAAAGTATTTCTTCTCCTATGCCAAATCAAAGTCGAGAACAACATCCAGTAATGGGCCCCTACTTAAACAAGATGGGTCCTACACAGATGACAGCAAGGAAATGAGTGAGCTACTCAAGTCCCAATATGACTCAGTTTTTAGCAAGCCGCTAACCACACTGAGAGTCGAAGATCAAAACGAATTTTTTATGAGAGAGCCACAAAATTTGGTTAACACAAGCCTATCCGATGTTATCCTGACGCCAAATGACTTCGAACAAGCGATAAATAACATGCCCATGCACTCTGCCCCAGGGCCAGACTCATGGAACTCCGTGTTCATCAAGAACTGCAAGAAGCCCCTATCACGAGCCTTTTCCATCCTATGGAGAGGGAGCATGGACACGGGGGTCGTCCCACAGTTACTAAAAACAACAGACATAGCCCCACTCCACAAAGGGGGCAGTAAAGCAACAGCAAAGAACTACAGACCGATAGCACTAACATCCCATATCATAAAAACTTTGAAAGGGTCCTAAGAAGCAAGATCACCACCCATCTAGAAACCCATCAGTTACACAACCCAGGGCAACATGGGTTTAGAACAGGTCGCTCCTGTCTGTCTCAACTATTGGATCACTACGACAAGGTCCTAAATGCACTAGAAGATAAAAAGAATGCAGATGTAATATATACAGAATTTGCAAAAGCCTTCGACAAGTGTGACCATGGCGTAATAGCGCACAAAATGCGTGCTAAAGGGATAACAGGAAAAGTCGGTCGATGGATCTATAATTTCCTCACTAACAGAACACAGAGAGTAGTCGTCAACAGAGTAAAGTCCGAGGCAGCTACGGTGAAAAGCTCTGTTCCACAAGGCACAGTACTCGCTCCCATCTTGTTCCTCATCCTCATATCCGACATAGACAAGGATGTCAGCCACAGCACCGTGTCTTCCTTTGCAGATGACACCCTAATCTGCATGACAGTGTCTTCCATTGCAGACACTGCAAGGCTCCAGGCGGACATCAACCGAATCTTTCAGTGGGCTGCAGAAAACAATATGAAGTTCAACGATGAGAAATTTCAATTATTCAGATATGGTAAACACGAGGAAATTAAATCTTCATCAGAGTACAAAACAAATTCTGGCCACAAAATAGAGCGAAACACCAACGTCAAAGACCTGGGAGTGATCATGGCGGAGGATCTCACCTTCAAGGACCATAACATTGTATCAATCGCATCTGATAGAAAAATGACAGGATGGATAATGAGAACCTTCAAAACTAGGGAGGCCAAGCCCATGATGACACTCTTCAGGTCACTTGTTCTATCTAGGCTGGAATATTGATGCACACTAACAGCACCTTTCAAGGCAGGTGAAATTGCTGACCTAGAAAATGTACAGAGAACTTTCACGGCGCGCATAACGGAGATAAAACACCTCAATTACTGGGAGCGCTTGAGGTTCCTGAACCTGTATTCCCTGGAACGCAGGCGGGAGAGATGCATGATTACATACACCTGGAAAATCCTAGAGGGACTAGTACCGAACTTGCACACGAAAATCACTCACTACGAAAGCAAAAGACTTGGCAGACGATGCAACATCCCCCCAATGAAAAGCAGGGGTGTCACTAGCACGTTAAGAGACCATACAATAAGTGTCAGGGGCCCGAGACTGTTCAACTGCCTCCCAGCATACATAAGGGGGATTACCAACAGACCCCTGGCAGTCTTCAAGCTGGCACTGGACAAGCACCTAAAGTCGGTTCCTGATCAGCCGGGCTGTGGCTCGTACGTTGGTTTGCGTGCAGCCAGCAGCAACAGCCTGGTTGATCAGGCTCTGATCCACCAGGAGGCCTGGTCACAAGAACAAGAACTATGAAGAAAATAGAAGAAAACTCAGAGGGGTGTGTACATATATGCTTGTACATGTATGTGTAGTGTGACCTAAGTGTAAGTGAAGTAGCAAGACGTACCTGAAGTCTTACATGTTTATAAGTGTTACGTACTGTGACCTAAGTGTAAGTAGAAGTAGCAAGACGTACCTGAAGTCTTACATGTTTATAAGTGTTACATACCCTTACCTGGACACAAGGACACAAGGGTGTTAATGTTGCAGTTTAAAAACTGTAGTGTAAAGCACCTTTCTGGCAAGACAGTGATGGAGTGAATGATGGTGAAAGTTTTTCTTTTTCGGGCCACCCTGCCTTGGTGGGCCACCCTGCCTTGGTGGGCCACCCTGCCTTGGTGGGAATCGGCCAGTGTGATAATAATAATAAAAATAATTATATAGTGGAGATGTTTTCATTGTTAGCTAAAATGAAAATATCTTACTTTATACTAATATTTGACCTAGCTATATTATTAGATATGATGAATATGTACATTTTATGTTGAAGAGTTGTGGTTGGCTAACCACATGGGAAAAATGCTTAACTAACTATTGGCACGCTTATTTACCTGCCAGCGTGTGTGTCGTAGCACTGTGAGTCACCGCATCACACCCAGTGTTGGGGCTACTGGGTTGGCCTCACACCCAGTGTTTGGGCTACTGGGTTGGCCTCACACGCAGTGTTGGGGCTACTGGGTTGGCCTCACACCCAGTGTTGGGGCTACTGGGTTGGCCTCACACCCAGTGTTTGGGCTACTGGGTTGGCCTCACACGCAGTGTTGGCGCTACTGGGTTGGCCTCACACCCAGTGTTGGGGCTTCTGGGTTGGCCTCACACCCAGTGTTGGGGCTACTGGGTTGGCCTCACACCCAGTGTTGGGGCTACTGGGTTGGCCTCACACCCAGTGTTGGGGCTTCTGGGTTGGCCTCACACCCAGTGTTTGGGCTACTGGGTTGGCCTCACACCCAGTGTTGGGGCTACTGGGTTGGCCTCACACCCAGTGTTGGGGCTACTGGGTTGGCCTCACACCCAGTGTTTGGGCTACTGGGTTGGCCTCACACCCATTGTTGGGGCTACTGGGTTGGCCTCACACCCAGTGTTGGGGCTACTGGGTTGGCCTCACACCCAGTGTTGGGGCTACTGGGTTGGCATCACACCCAGTGTTGGGGCTACTGGGTTGGCATCACACCCAGTGTTGGGGCTACTGGGTTGGCCTCACACCCAGTGTTGGGGCTACTGGGTTGGCCTCACACCCAGTGTTGGGGCTACTGGGTTGGCCTCACACCCAGTGTTGGGGCTACTGGGTTGGCCTCACACCCAGTGTTGGGGCTACTAGGTTGGCCTCACACCCAGTGTTGAGGCTACTGGGTTGGCCTCACACCCAGTGTTGGGGCTAATGGGTTGGCCTCACACCCAGTGTTGGGGCTACTGGGTTGGCCTCACACCCAGTGTTGGGGCTACTGGGTTGGCCTCACACCCAGTGTTGGGGCTACTGGGTTGGCCTCACACCCAGTGTTGGGGCTACTGGGTTGGCCTCACACCCAGTGTAGGGGCTACTGGGTTGGCCTCACACCCAGTGTTGGGGCTACTGGGTTGGCCTCACACCCAGTGTTGGGGCTACTGGGTTGGCCTCACACCCAGTGATGGGGCTACTGGGTTGGCCTCACACCCAGTGTTGGGGCTACTGGGTTGGCCTCACACCCAGTGTTGGGGCTACTGGGTTGGCCTCACACCCAGTGTTGGGGCTACTGGGTTGGCCTCACACCCAGTGTTGGGGCTACTGGGTTGGCCTCACACCCAGTGTTGGGGCTACTGGGTTGGCCTCACACCCAGTGTTGGGGCTACTGGGTTGGCCTCACACCCAGTGTTGGGGCTACTGGGTTGGCCTCACACCCAGTGTTGGGGCTACTGGGTTGGCCTCACACCCAGTGTTGGGGCTACTGGGTTGGCCTCACACCCAGTGTTGGGGCTACTGGGTTGGCCTCACACCCAGTGTTGGGGCTACTGGGTTGGCCTCACACCCAGTGTTGGGGCTACTGGGTTGGCCTCACACCCAGTGTTGGGGCTACTGGGTTGGCCTCACACCCAGTGTTGGGGCTACTGGGTTGGCCTCACACCCAGTGTTGGGGCTACTGGGTTGGCCTCACACGCAGTGTTGGGGCTACTGGGTTGGCCTCACACGCAGTGTTGGGGCTACTGGGTTGGCCTCACACCCAGTGTTGGGGCTACTGGGTTGGCCTCACATGCAGTGTTGGGGCTACTGGGTTGGCCTCACACGCAGTGTTTGGGCTACTGGGTTGGCCTCACACGCAGTGTTGGGGCTACTGGGTTGGCCTCACACGCAGTGTTGGGGCTACTGGGTTGGCCTCACACGCAGTGTTGGGGCTACTGGGTTGGCCTCACACGCAGTGTTGGGGCTACTGGGTTGGCCTCACACGCAGTGTTGGGGCTACTGGGTTAGCCTCACACGCAGTGTTGGGGCTACTGGGTTGGCCTCACACGCAGTTTTGGGGCTACTGGGTTGGCCTCAGTTACCTGCTGGGTTCTCTTAGCAGACACATCAAGCTCTCTCCTTGGTGGCCGAGATCCTCTTTCAATGGTCATTTTAGAGTTCTATCTTTCTCTGGGTTGGATGAAGATAGTTCTAAGTCTAATCCTATCATTTTGATTTCCCCATTTTAATATATCGGTTGAAACAGATTCTTATAGTTAATGTAATTATACAAATATGTACATACCAAGAGAAGTGTAGGCACTTGACTCCTTCATATATTTTAACTTTGTACACATATGTATTTTGCTAGACAACTTTACTAGTAAAGATCTTAAATTTTAAGCGTTTTCGTGACTGTTAACATTGTCAAGGAACTATGGCTGTTTTGTATATATATATATATATATATATATATATATATATATATATATATATATATATATATATATATATATATATATATATATATATATATATATATATGTCGTGCCGAATATGTAAAACTGGTCAATTAGCAAGAACTCATTTAAAACTAAGTCCTTTCTAAAATTTTCTCTTATACGTGGAAAAATATATTTTTTTCATTAATGTTAATGTAAAAATTTATAATTTTGCACCAAAGGAATCTTAGAAAACTTACCTAACCTTATTATAACAAGAACAATTTATTATAGCCTAACCCAACTAAATATATTTTAGATTTGTTTACATTAATGTAAAAATTTATAATTTTGCACCAAAGGAATCTTAGAAAACTTACCTAACCTTATTATAACAAGAACAATTTATTATAGCCTAACCCAACTAAATATATTTTAGATTTGTTTACAATAATTTAATACTAAACAAACACAGTGAAATATATTTTTTTCGTTAGCTTCAGAATGATTTGGGCGAAATTATTGCATACACAAATTTTCACTTGTCCTCTATGGCCAGATGAGCGTTGCTATTTAAGCCAAAACCGCAAGTTCTGCCTATTCGGCACGACATATATATATATATATATATATATATATATATATATATATATATATATATATATATATATATATATATATATATATATATATATATATATATATATATATATATATATATATGGCACCTCTGCCAGAGAAAGGCTGTGGGCATCCTGCTCTGTGCTTTTGGCAAAATGTCGTCCAATCAAGAACACCTACCAGGATTATCATCAACAGGCTGGTGTGTGAATATCTGCTGCTCGTGTTGGAAAGGGCCAGAAGACTCTGCATTTCGTCTCTTCCTTCAGAATCAAGAAAAGTGTTGTGTATGTGAATTCAGTGAGGGAACATAATGGTCACCATGGGTAGGAGAAGTTGGTGAGGGGATGTCTCATGGAGGAGGAGGAGGTGGAGGTTAAGGGGTAAAACTGTGTTCCCCCCTTCCCCCTTCCCCAAACAGGCGCACATACACCATGTGCCCGTGTTACAACAATGGAGTGTTTGTTCACCGTGTGTATAGTGTATATAGTGTATAGTACGTAGTAAATTCAAATTCAAATTCAAAGTTTATTCTCTATAAGGATTACAATGCTGAGTTTACAGAAATTTGGTTATTGTTTGGTTTACATGTAGTAAAATTGTGATTACAGAGTGTACCACTAGAACGCTTAGCATGGCTAGGCATTTCGGGCATACTTAGTTTTATTCTTAATTGTAAAATATTACAAATTATGAGGTAAGTTGGTATTATGGCTAAGTGACTAAATACTAGTTTGTGAGTTTAGCAATGTGAATGCTTTTGTTTTGGCACAGTACATAGTTTCAGTATTGGAGTATCACAGGATTCATTATTTTAAGACTGAGATTAATATTTCTGTTTATGGTCAAATGAGTGAGTGAGTGTAAGTGTGAACCACCAGGTGGTATTCGTGTAGTTAGTTGACGGGGTGTATCAGGGAGATAAGATGTTTTCTAATGGTAGTTTTGAAGGTGATGAATGTGTCTGCAGTTCTAGAGTTCTCAGGTAGGGTATTCCAGATTTTAGGGCCTTTGACATACATTGAATTTTTGTAAAGGTTTAGCCGGACACGGGGAATGTCGTAGAGATGTTTGTGTCTGGTGTTATGCCTGTGGGTTCTGTCACAACTATCAAGAAAGCGTTTTAGGTCAAGGTTGATATTAGAGTTTAAAGCCCTGTAGATGTAGATTGCACAGTATTAAGTGTGGATGTACTGAACTGGGAGTAAGTTTAGATCTATGAAGAGTGGGGGGGTGTGTTGCCAGGGATGGGATTTAGTGATTATTCTTACTGCAGCTTTTTGTTGGGTTATTATTGGCTTTAGGTGTGTTGCTGCAGTTGATCCCCAAGCACAAATAGCATAGGTGAGGTATGGATAAACATGTGAGTGGTATAGTGTGAGAAGGGCATTTTGCGGCACGTAGTATCGTATCTTGGAAAGGATCCCAACCGTATGAGCATGGTATGCGCATAGCATGTGTAGTGTATAGCGGTGTGTCGTTTATAGTGGGGGCTGGGGGCTGTGCACAGAGCATAGTGGTGTATAGTAACATGTGCACAGAGCATTGTGGTGTATAGTGACTTGTCCTGGGAGGGAGGGAGTGCCCTACTCCGCCTCATCACACATCTTCCACTCCTACCTTTCCTCCACCGCCCACCACAAGGACAGGAGACCCCTCTCCTCTCCCCTCCACCACCATGAACCACATGCGGTATGTGCCATGCGCCGTTTTCCCTCCAGCCTGGGCTTACCACAATGTTTGAGGTATGGCAGATGATGAAGCCAGCCAGCCACAAAGCCAGGGATACAGTGCACCCAACAATGAAAGAAGAGGCACATGTCAGGTGTGTGGAGAGTTTCGAGCACGCAACAGGGATGGCCGCATTCGTGCACACAATGGGTGTGCCGGATGACATATGCCCCCAGCAGAGAGCAGCCCACAGCCTCCACAGGCAGATGACAATTCCAATGGCAAACTCCTCACTTGCGATAATCTTCTGTTGGCATTCAAATCTACTGCTAGCAGTACCCTATCCCACATCCCTAAAGCGGCTCGCCCATATGCAGCAGGGAAATTCACAGACCTTCTTAAGCAGGTGAATGAAGGTTCTACCAACTTAGAAGCCCGAGGCACCATCCAAGCATGGCGCAACCTACTCCTGTTCGGCAATGTCTGTCTTGCAGTTCCTGAGAGATGAGGCAAACTGCTAACCATCAAGTTATCAAGGCAGTGCGCAACTACCCAAGAATGGATAATTGTGTCCCTCTGCCCCATCATCGCAGGAATCAAAAAGGTAGACCCAAGAAAAGTCCCACTGAAAACGAGAAAATTTGCGCACAGGTTAGCAAAAAAATCGAAGAAGGTAACACAGTGGGAGCAATCTGAATAATTACAAGTGACGACACTGTAGCCCCAAAGATGAGACCACGGCCCAAGCACTAAGAGACAAGCATTCAACCAGGGACACCATAGCCATCAACAACAACCCTGAGGAAAACCCCATCACTGAACAATTAATTTTGCCAGAATCGGAAGTCTATAAGGCGATTGTGTCATTTACTGCAGGATCTGCAGGAGGTTACACTGGAATTCGACCTCAGCACCTCAAAGAGATGGTAAATCCAGTATTCAGTGCATCTGCATCAATTCTTCTCACCGACTTAACAACTTTCGTCAACAACTGCCTGGCTAGGCGAATCCAAGAAGAAATTAAACCTTTCTTTTTTGGAGCCTCACTGTGTGCGTTGAAGAAGAAGGATGGGGAATCAGACCCATGGCAGTTGGAAACACTCTTTGCCATCTCGTTGCCAAAGCAGCAGTAAGAAACATTCACCTAGAAGCTGCCAGTTTACTTCAGCCACACCAACTTGGCTTTGGGGTCTCTCAAGGCAGTGAAGCTGCAGCTCATGCAGCAAGGGCCTACATCAGAGACCTACCAGAAGACAAGGCCGTAGTCAAACTTGATTTTAGAAATGCCTTTAATATGGTAAAGAGAGATGCTGTCTTGCCAGCTGTTCGGGATCGGTTCCCCAGTCTTTATCCCTTCATTTCAGCTGGCTACAGCAAACCCTCAATTCTTTTGTTTGGAGAACATGAAATTCTCTCATCAGAAGGTGTTCAGCAGGGTGACCCACTAGCTCCACTTCTCTTCTGCTTGGCAGTAAGAAAACTAATTTCCAGCCTATGCAGTGAGCTCAACATCTGGTACCCGGATGATGGCACTCTGGCAGGTACTGAAGAGTCCCTGGTAGGGGACCTACAACTGGTGTAAACATAGGGAGAAGACTTGGGACTCATCCTCAATCCCTCCAAGTGTGAAATCATCACGGCGAACCAGGAAATAATCAATGCTGTGTAAAGAATCCTCCCAGAAGTCTCTACTACCACTCCGTCCAACAGTACCCTCTTGGGAGTACCGCTGGGTCACCAGGCCATCAACATAGTCCTCAAGGACAAATTGAATGACCTGATGAGAATGGAGGAGAGAATAAGCAATCTTGATGCCCATGATGCTCTGTATCTCCTCACAAGGTGCCTTACTATTCTAAGACTCACTTACTTCCTGAGGTGTGCACCCTCTTTAGACAACCCAACACTCGACGAATATGATGCACACCTGAGGTCAATCCTTAAGAAGGCACTGAACCTGTCACTAGAGGATCAGCAATGGGATCAGTCAACCCTCCCAGTGTGACTGGGAGGTATAGGGGTGCACAAAGAAATGCATGTTGCTTTACCTGCTTTTCTTTCATCGTGTTTGGCTTCCAGTGCATTAGTCAAGAAGACTGTTCCCGAACACTTGAGAGATGTGGTAGGAGCTCAAGACCCCAGGTTTACTGAAGCAGCGATTTGCTGGGACACCCTTACAGTTTCCTCCAGTAGACCAGCTCCTCCCAAAGAACACAAACAGTCCCACTGGGACAAACCGATCATGGAAAAAATCGCCAACACAATGCTCTCCAACACCTCAGGAAAGGACACAGCTCGTCTCCTGGCAGTGAAGTCACCACACTCAGGAGATTTCCTGTTAGCTGTTCCCAATTCCTCCTTGAGCACTCAACCAGACCCACAGGTCATTCGGATTGGTGTTGCTCTTCGCCTAGCCACCCCCATCCTCACTGAACATAGGAGTATTTGCGGCAGGGCGACAGCTGATCAATTCGGACTTCATGGTCTCATGTGTCACACAGCAGAAGGGAAGTATGCCAGGCATGAGGGGGTCAATGACATCATAAAGAGAAGCCTCGCCACAGCCCGTTGCCCAGTTCAATGGGAACCCCAAGTGCAGAGGTCTGACAGAAGTCAAAAGCGTCCTGATGGAGCCACTATGCTACCTTGGAAGGATGGAAAGCAGATTGCCTGGGACTACACCTGTGCCACCACATTAGCAGACACCTACTTGTCATACTCCATAATGGAAGGGGGTGGAGCTGCCAGCCACAGGGAGACCCAGAAGATCCGCAAATATGAAGACCTTCCCCCTTGCTATAACTTCATCCCAATAGGATCGGAGAGCCTTGGAGCATGGGGCAAGTGTGCTCTAAAGTTCCACAAAGAGTTGGGTGAAAAGCTCATCATAGAAACCAAGGACCACAGAGCGAACAGCTTCCTCTTTCAGAGAATCAGTGTTGCAATCCAGAGAGGAAACGCCTGCAGCATTCTGGGCATGCGGACCACCGCCGGGGAGCTGGACGAAGTATTCGAGATGTAGCTCTGAGTTACCTATGTTGTTTTACTGTCTATTGTATTTTTGTGAATGTTTTGTCAATGAATTTTGTCTTTAAATAAAATATATGTTAAATATAGGGGGTGGTAGGAGAAAATTCTCAAACAGCTTCAGCTTCTCTGAGAATGAGGGTCCCGAGGACAGTTCTAGAGGTGGTACCTCTCTCTCTCTCTCTCTCTCTCTCTCTCTCTCTCTCTCTCTCTATATATATATATATATATATATATATATATATATATATATATATATATATATATATATTTATATTTATATATATATATATATGTATACATATATACATATATATATATATATATATATATATATATATATATATATATATATATATATATATATATATATATATATATATATATATATATATATATATATGTCTTGCCGAATATGTAAAACTGGTTAATTAGCAAGAACTTATTTAAAATTAAGTCCTTTCTAAAATTTTCTTTTATACGTTTAAAGATATATTTTTTTCATTATTGTTAATGTAAAAATTTATAATTTTGCACCAAAAGGAACTTATGAAACTTACCTAACCTTATTATAACAAGAGCAATTTATTTTAGCCTAACGCAACTAAATATATTTTAGATTTGTTCACAATAATTTAATACTAAACAAACACAATTAAATATATTTTTTTCGTTAGGTTCAGAATGATTTTGGCGAAATTATTGCATATACAAATTTTCACTTGTCCTATATGGCAAGATGAGCGTTGCTATTTAAGCCAAGATCGCAAATTCTGCCTATTCGGCACGATATATATATATATATATATATATATATATATATATATATATATATATATATATATATATATATATATATATATATATATATATATATATATATATATATATTATATATATATATATATATATTTATATATATATATATATATATATATATATATATATATATATATATATATATATATATATATATATATATATATATATATATATGCAAAACAACCACTCTGAAAGAATAGAGAAATTCCAAGCGCTTTCGTGACTACTCACATTATCAAGGAATTAGTTCCTTGATAATGTGAGGAGTCACGAAAGCGCTTGGAATTTCTCTATTCTTTCAGAGTGGTTGTTTTGCATATTCTGAAATCACCTGTTTACTGTGATCTTATTGCATATATATATATATTTTTTTGTTTTTTTTATTATCACACTGGCCGATTCCCACCAAGGCAGGGTGGCCCGAAAAAGAAAAACTTTCACCATCATTCACTCCATCAATGTCTTGCCAGAAAGGTGCTTTACACTTCAGTTTTTAAACTGCAACATTAACACCCCTCCTTCAGAGTGCAGGCACTGTACTTCCCATCTCCAGGACTCAAGGGGGAATTCAGGCCTAAAATTTTTTTTTTTTTATTTTTCGTTCGATTTCTTTCATTTTTTTTGTACGTAAAGAAGCACCTTTCAATAGTAATGTGACCAAGTTTCAATAAGATAGCTCAAAAAACAACTGAGAAAAAAATTATTTACTAATAATCATACATAATCATACATATTGCAAGGTACCGTCGAAGTGGGACTTGGAGAAGCTGTTTTGGCATTATCTACGCATAAAACAATGCTAAACTGTATTTCTAGTGGATTGCCTTTCTGTAATTTATCCTTTCTTCATTCTTAAAAAAATAAATTTTGTATGTTTTTTGACTTTCAGCCAAATATCTGACTTTTGCCCTCACATAAATCAAAAACAAATTATGATATCTCAAAAAGCGATCCACTAGCTTGTAAAACAATCTTTCCTTTATGTTCTCTGTGAATTTCATTACATTCCTGCTATTATTAACTTAGTTACTTGCTCATATATGTGAATAACTTACTTCCGAGATAATCCGCGAAACAGCCGGACCACCTTTTTTTTTTTTTTTTCCGAGAAAATAACATTTTTCTCAGTCTTATACTGCATTACGAGTGTATATCATAGTTAACCATGTTCGTTTTCTCTAATATAAGGACCCTGGAGGTGAGAGAAAGAGAATGTAAGCCCCTCTCTGAGAATGGGAATCTATTATTCCCGATGGAGCGCTCTGGGAATATTCCATATATTATTCATTCTGGAGTATTTACCATACTTCTTTGTTATTTATATTGTTTATTATGTCATATTAGATCAATTGTGATAGATAAATAAGCCGTAGAAGCTATAATAGCGTTATATTGAGCCATATTCTCCGGCCACCCCCGAGACTGGAATTTTCCATGACGTCAGCAAAATGGTGTCGGGAGGTTCCTGGTTGGTTGGAACTCTACGTATAAGTCCCACCCACTGTATTATGATACCAAATCGTCAATTATTATCTTAGAAAGAATAATACAGTAAATACACGAAAAAAAAACGAAAAAAAAAAAAAATAAATTGACGACAGGTGAGCACACCTGTCGCGGGTGGTGACGTAACCCTAGGTGTATTTAAATGACCATAATTCCTTGTAGGAATGTCGTAGAACAATGATTCTGGTACCATTGTGTTGCCAGAGAGTTAAGCTATTTTTCTATAAGATTAACTCAGTTTGTGAATTTTTTTCGGAAAAAATTTTTCGTTCGTGTTTTCCCGGAATTCCCCCTCAAGTCCGGCCTGCCGGTTTCCCTGAACCCCTTCATAAATGTTACTTTGCTCACACTCCAACAGCACGTCAAGTATTATAAACCATTTGTCTCCATTCACTCCTATCAAACACGCTCACGCATGCCTGCTGGAAGTCCAAGCCCCTCGCACACAAAACCTCCTTTACCCCCTCCCTCCAACCTTTTCTAGGCCGCCCCCTACCCCGCCTTCCTTCCACTACAGACTGATACACTCTTGAAGTTATTCTGTTTCGCTCCATTCTCTCCACATGTCCGAACCACCTCAACAACCCTTCCTCAGCCCTCTGGACAACAGTTTTGGAAATCCGGCACCTCCTCCTAACTTCCAAACTACGAATTCTCTGCATTATATTCACACCACACATTGCTCTCAGACATGCCATCTCCACTGCCTCCAGCCTTCTCCTCGCTGCAACATTCATCACCCACGCTTCACACCCATATAAGAGCGTTGGTAAAACTATACTCTCATACATTCCTCTCTTTTCCTCCAAGGACAAAGTTCTTTGTCTCCACAGACTCCTAAGTGCACCACTCACCCTTTTCCCCTCATCAATTCTATGATTCACCTCATTTTTCATAGACCCATCCGCTGACACGTCCACTCCCAGATATCTGAATACATTCACCTCCTCCATACTCTCTCCCTCCAATCTGATATCCAATCTTTCATCACCTAATCTTTTTGTTATCCTCATAACCTTACTCTTTCCTGTATTCACTTTCAATTTTCTTCTTTTGCACACCCTACCAAATTCATCCACCAATCTCTGCAACTTCTCTTCAGAATCTCCCAAGAGCACAGTGTCATCAGCAAAGAGCAGCTGTGACAACTCCCATTTTGTGTGTGATTCTTTATCTTTTAACTCCACGCCTCTTGCCAAGACCCTCGCATTTACTTCTCTTACAACCCCATCTATAAATATATTAAACAACCACGGTGACATCACACATCCTTGTCTAAGGCCTACCTTTACTGGGAAAAAATTTCCCTCTTTCCTACATACTCTAACTTGAGCCTCACTATCCTCGTAAAAACTCTTCACTGCTTTCAGTAACCTACCTCCTACACCATACACTTGCAACATCTGCCACATTGCCCCCCTATCCACCCTGTCATACGCCTTTTCCAAATCCATAAATGCCACAAAGACCTCTTTAGCCTTATCTAAATACTGTTCACTTATATGTTTCACTGTAAACACCTGGTCCACACACCCCCTACCTTTCCTAAAGCCTCCTTGTTCATCTGCTATCCTATTCTCCGTCTTACTCTTAATTCTTTCAATTATAACTCTACCATACACCTTACCAGGTACACTCAACAGACTTATCCCCCTATAATTTTTGCACTCTCTTTTATCCCCTTTGCCTTTATACAAAGGAACTATGCATGCTCTCTGCCAATCCCTAGGTACCTTACCCTCTTCCATACATTTATTAAATAATTGCACCAACCACTCCAAAACTATATCCCCACCTGCTTTTAACATTTCTATCTTTATCCCATCAATCCCGGCTGCCTTACCCCCTTTCATTTTACCTACTGCCTCACGAACTTCCCCCACACTCACAACTGGCTCTTCCTCACTCCTACAAGATGTTATTCCTCCTTGCCCTATACACGAAATCACAGCTTCCCTATCTTCATCAACATTTAACAATTCCTCAAAATATTCCTTCCATCTTCCCAATACCTCTAACTCTCCATTTAATAACTCTCCTCTCCTATTTTTAACTGACAAATCCATTTGTTCTCTAGGCTTTCTTAACTTGTTAATCTCACTCCAAAACTTTTTCTTATTTTCAACAAAATTTGTTGATAACATCTCACCCACTCTCTCATTTGCTCTCTTTTTACATTGCTTCACCACTCTCTTAACTTCTCTCTTTTTCTCCATATACTCTTCCCTCCTTGCATCACTTCTACTTTGTAAAAACTTCTCATATGCTAACTTTTTCTCCCTTACTACTCTCTTTACATCATCATTCCACCAATCGCTCCTCTTCCCTCCTGCACCCACTTTCCTGTAACCACAAACTTCTGCTGAACACTCTAACACTACATTTTTAAACCTAGCCCATACCTCTTCGACCCCATTGCCTATGCTCTCATTAGCCCATCTATCCTCCAATAGCTGTTTATATCTTACCCTAACTGCCTCCTCTTTTAGTTTATAAACCTTCACCTCTCTCTTCCCTGATGCTTCAATTCTCCTTGTATCCCATCTACCTTTTACTCTCAGTGTAGCTACAACTAGAAAGTGATCTGATATATCTGTGGCCCCTCTATAAACATGTACATCCTGAAGTCTACTCAACAGTCTTTTATCTACCAATACATAATCCAACAAACTACTGTCATTTCGCCCTACATCATATCGTGTATACTTATTTATCCTCTTTTTCTTAAAATATGTATTACCTATAACTAAACCCCTTTCTATACAAAGTTCAATCAAAGGGCTCCCATTATCATTTACACCTGGCACCCCAAACTTACCTACCACACCCTCTCTAAAAGTTTCTCCTACTTTAGCATTCAGGTCCCCTACCACAATTACTCTCTCATTTGGTTCAAAGGCTCCTATACATTCACTTAACATCTCCCAAAATCTCTCTCTCTCCTCTGCATTTCTCTCTTCTCCAGGTGCATACACGCTTATTATGACCCACTTCTCGCATCCAACCTTTACTTTAATCCACATAATTCTTGAATTTACACATTCATATTCTCTTTTCTCCTTCCATAACTGATCATTTAACATTACTGCTACCCCTTCCTTTGCTCTAACTCTCTCAGATACTCCAGATTTAATCCCATTTATTTCCCCCCACTGAAACTCTCCTACCCCCTTCAGCTTTGTTTCGCTTAGGGCCAGGACATCCAACTTCTTTTCATTCATAACATCAGCAATCATCTGTTTCTTGTCATCCGCACTACATCCACGCACATTTAAGCAACCCAGTTTTATAAAGTTTTTCTTCTTCTCTTTTTTAGTAAATGTATACAGGAGTAGGGGTTACTAGCCCATTGCTCCCGGCATTTTAGTCGCCTCATACGACACGCATGGCTTACGGAGGAAAGATTCTTTTCCACTTCCCCATGGACAATAGAAGAAATAAAAAGAACAAGAGCTATTTAGAAAAAGGAGAAAAACCTAGATGTATGTATATATATATATGCATGTGCGTGTCTGTGAAGTGTGACCAAAGTGTAAGTAGGAGTAGCAAGATATTCCTGTTATCTTAGCGTGTTTATGAGACAGAAAAAGAAAACCAGCAATCCTACCATCATGTAAAACAGTTACAGGTTTCTGTTTCACAGTCATCTGGCAGGACGGTAGTAATTCCCTGGGTGGTTGCTGTCTACCAACCTACTACCTACTATATATATATATATATACTATATATATATATATACTATATATATATATATATATATATATATATATATATATATATATATATATATATATATATATATATATATATATATATATTTAATAATACACTGGACAAATATATATATATATATATATATATATATATATATATATATATATATATATATATATATATATATATATATATATATATATATATATATATATATATATATATATATATATATATATATATATATATATATATATATATATATATACATATATATATATATATATATATATATATATATATATATATATATATATATATATATATATATATATATATATATATATAAATATATATATATATATATATATATATATATATATATATATATATATATATATATATATATATATAAATATATGCAATAAGATCACAGTAAACAGGTGATTTCAGAATATGCAAAACAACCACTCTGAAAGAATAGAAAAATTCCAAGCGCTTTCGTAACTACTCACGTGAGTCGTCACGAAAGCGCTTGGAATTTTTCTATTCTTTCAGAGTGGTTGTTTTACATATATATATATATATATATATATAAGTGTGAAAATTTGTCTGGACTGCCTCCAAGTGAGTCGCCTACCCTGGCAAGCTCTGTTGCCACTGAGCTCTGAGGTCGGTACCTCAGCCTCACAAGTGGTTTATAGGACAGATTTTCATAAATGACTGATGTTGCAAGAAACCTCGCCTGCATGCACGTATAACGGACTAACTTACTTGGTGTTGCAGCATATATCCTGATCTTCAACCTCCCTAAGCTTAGCCCCTATGGACTTCCCCTCAGAAACCACGTGCAACCGGGAGCCTTAATTCCTGCAATATTCAATTGCTATTAGTGACCTGTCTGCACCTCAGAAATTCCTATATCCAAGGGGGTGTGTATCCCCTAGTACAACTATGCAGACATGGACACTAGCTTCTAGGTAGACAAGAGACACTGGTACATACTGGGCATGCACTGCCAGCTGCACACAGGCCTACAGATCAACTCACTCACAATTTTCCCCAGACACTGGCCAGAAATCCTACGGAAAAGGGTGGAGGTCTTGTCTTACTGTATGGGCCTGACGGAAGAGGTCATCTACAGTACATCGAGGTGCCTCTACCAGATTTCCCCATGTCTCAAATGTGAAGAAACATGGGGGGCGCCGTCTGCTGATCATGGCATGTGTTGTCCTGTTGGTGTCTGTCTAAAGAAGAAAGAGCTGATCCCTTCCAGACCCGCGCCTCGTCATTCAAACTAGGGCTGCAGTTCTCCCTAGCTAACTTAACCTAGTGTTTGCCTACATTATCGGCCTATTGCTACCTATGTTAAGGTTTTAGGTCTACATTATTATTATCTACAGTTGCCTCAATAATCCTAATATTAGTGTACTAACAGTAAAGCTACCTACTTCTTCCCTGAAGGGTAAATCTATAAATTAATAAGTACCTTCCAACCACCAACCAATCCGAGAGAGAATGTGTCTTTGTTTTTGGGTGGGTGTAAGGGCCACCCAGCTCAGCCGTTCCATAACAGCCATGCTGGGACCCCTTTGTATGCCGTATCTGTCCTGTGGAACTTTAGGGACCAAATAAATTTCCACAATAAGTATATATACATACATATATATATATATATATATATATATATATATATATATATATATATATATATATATATATATATATATATATATATATTATATATATTTATAGATGGGGTTGTAAGAGAAGTAAATGCGAGGGTCTTGGCAAGAGGCGTGGAGTTAAAAGATAAAGAATCACACATAAAGTGGGAGTTGTCACAGTTGCTCTTTGCTGATGACACTGTGCTCTTGGGAGATTCTGAAGAGAAGTTGCAGAGAATGGTGGATGAATTTGGTAGGGTGTGCAAAAGAAGAAAATTGAAAGTGAATACAGGAAAGAGTAAGGTTATGAGGATAACAAAAAGATTAGGTGATGAAAGATTGGATATCAGATTGGAGGGAGAGAGTATGGAGGAGGTGAATGTATTCAGATATCTGGGAGTGGACGTGTCACCGGATGGGTCTATGAAAGATGAGGTGAATCATAGAATTGATGAGGGGAAAAGGGTGAGTGGTGCACTTAGGAGTCTGTGGAGACAAAGAACTTTGTCCTTGGAGGGAAAGAGAGGATTGTATGAGAGTATAGTTTTACAAACGCTCTTATATGGGTGTGAAGCATGGGTGATGAATGTTGCAGCGAGGAGAAGGCTGGAGGCAGTGGAGATGTCATGTCTGAGAGCAATGTGTGGAGTGAATATAATGCAGAGAATTCGTAGTTTGGAAGTTAGGAGGAGGTGCCGGATTTCCAAAACTGTTGTCCAGAGGGCTGAGGAAGGGTTGTTGAGGTGGTTCGGACATGTGGAGAGAATGGAGCGAAACAGAATAACTTCAAGAGTGTATCAGTCTGTAGTGGAAGGAAGGCTGGGTAGGGGGCGCCCTAGGAAAGGTTGGAGGGAGGGGGTAAAGGAGGTTTTGTGTGCGAGGGGCTTGGACTTCCAGCAGGTATGCGTGAGCGTGTTTGATAGGAGTGAATGGAGACAAATGGTTTTTAATACTTGACGTGCTGTTGGAGTGTGAGCAAAGTAACATTTATGAAGGGGTTCAGGGAAACCGGCAGGCCGGACTTGAGTCCTGGAGATGGGAAGTACAGTGCCTGCACTCTGAAGGAGGGGTGTTAATGTTGCAGTTTAAAAACTGAAGTGTAAAGCACCTTTCTGGCAAGACAGTGATGGAGTGAATGATGGTGAAAGTTTTTCTTTTTCGGGCCACCCTGCCTTGGTGGGAATCGGCCGGTGTGATAATAAAAAAAAACAAAAAAAATATATATATATATGCAATAAGATCACAGTAAACAGGTGATTTCAGAATATGCAAAACAACCACTCTGAAAGAATAGAGAAATTCCAAGCGCTTTCGTGACTCCTCACATTATCAAGGAACTAATTCCTTGATAATGTGAGTAGTCACGAAAGCGCTTGGAATTTCTCTATTCTTTCAGAGTGGTTGTTTTGCATATACATATATATATATATATATATATATATATATATATATAGATATATATATATATATATATATATATATATATATATATATATATATATATATATATATATATATATATATATATATATATATATATATATATATCGTGCCGAATAGGCAGAATTTGCGATCTTGGCTTAAATAGCAACGCTCATCTTGCCATATAGGACAAGTGAAAATTTGTATATGCAATAATTTCGCCAAAATCATTCTGAACCTAACGAAAAAAATATATTTAATTGTGCTTGTTTAGTATTAAATTATTGTGAACAAATCTAAAATATATTTAGTTGGGTTAGGCTAAAATAAATTGCTCTTGTTATAATAAGGTTAGGTAAGTTTTATAAGTTCCTTTTGGTGCAAAATTATAAATTTTTACATTAACATTAATGAAAAAAAATATATCTTTAAACGTATAAAAGAAAATTTTAGAAAGGACTTAATTTTAAATAAGTTCTTGCTAATTAACCAGTTTTACATATTCGGCAAGACATATATATATATATATATATATATATATATATATATATATATATATATATATATATATATATATATATATATATATATATATATATTTTCATAACAAAATATAGGGAAGTACCACCTCTATAGCTGGAATGGGGACCCTCATCCTCAGAGAAGACAATAAACGTACCTCAGGGAAAACTCAAGGTTCTCCCCGGAGCTGTTTGAATATTTTCTTCTCCTACCACCCCCTATATTTATATTCTATGTGAACATTTATTAATAAACAAAATACATTTACAGAAAAAAACATAAACATGAATACAATGGCACAATGTATTAAAGATGATGAATTTCCTCCAGCTCCTCCGAGGCTGGACGTGAACCAAGTATGCAGCAAGCATTTCCCCTCTGGATGGCGACGCTGAGGCGCTGGAACATGAAAGTGGCTGCCCTTGGGTCCCTGGTGGTGTCGATGAGTCTGGAACCCAATTCTTTAAGGAAACGTGTGGCATTTTTTCCCCATGATCCCAAGGTCTCTGATCCCACTGGGACAAATTGATACTGTTGGCTAATGTCCCTGTACTTGCTGATCTTGTACTCCTCCCTGTGGTCAGCAGCTCCTCCCTGTCGCCCCACACTGTGATGGATATAGGTGTTAGCCAGTGTGGACACACAGGTATAGTCCCATGCTAAGAGCTTGCCATTCTTCCAAGGATAGATGGTGATCCCGTCGGGGCGGTTTGCTGGGTTGTGGGTATTGTTTGCTGCAAGTGATCGTGGCTCCCTCTCGGCAGGGCATCCAGCTGTAGCAAGGGTTCTCTTAATGATGTCGTTGACCTCATTGTGTCTTGCATGCCAGCCCTTGGTTTTGGAACAGTTAAGACCATGTAGACCGTATTGGTCTGCTTGCACTTCGCCGCAAATACACATATATTCTGTGTGAATTGGGGCAGCAAGGCGCAGAGCCACTGCAATACGGAGGGTCTTAGGGTCGAGTCGCGTTCCCATTGCCGATATGGGAACTGTTTGGAGGAAGTCCCCGGAGTGAGGTGCACTCACAGCCTGGAGACGGGCAATCTCCCTATCTGATGTTGCAGCCCTGAGCATGTTGGCAAGCACCTTTTCAGCAATTGGGCTATCCCAGCTTGACTGTTTGTGAGCCAGTGCTGCACTAGGGTTTGGTGCTGGAGCAGCAAGAGTCTCGTGCCGAATATGTAAAACTGGTCAATTAGCAAGAACTCATTCAAAATTAAGTCCTTTCTGAAATTTTCTCTAATACGTTTAAAGATATATTTTTTTCATTAATGTTAATGTAAAAAAATTTAATTTTGCACCAAAAAAATCTTAGAAAACTTACCTAACCTTATTATAATAAGTGCAATTTATTTTAGCCTAACCCAACTAAATATATTTTAAATACGTTTACAATAATTTAGTACTAAACAAACACAATCAAACATATTTTTTTCGTTAGGTTCAGAATGATTTTGCCGAAATTATTGCATACACAAATTTTCACTTGTCCTATATGGCAAGATGAGCGTTGCTATTTAAGCCAAGATCGCAAGTTCTGCCTATTCGGCACGACATATATATATATATATATATATATATATATATATATATATATATATATATATATATATATATATATATATATATATATATATATATATATATATATATAGAGAGAGAGAGAGAGAGAGAGAGAGAGAGAGAGAGAGGTACCACCTCTAGAACTGTCCTCGGGACCCTCATTCTCAGAGAAGCTGAAGCTGTTTGAGAATTTTCTCCTACCACCCCCTATATTTAACATATATTTTATTTAAAGACAAAATTCATTGACAAAACATTCACAAAAATACAATAGACAGTAAAACAACATAGGTAACTCAGAGCTACATCTCGAATACTTCGTCCAGCTCCCCGGCGGTGGTCCGCATGCCCAGAATGCTGCAGGCATTTCCTCTCTGGATTGCAACACTGATTCTCTGAAAGAGGAAGCTGTTCGCTCTGTGGTCCTTGGTTTCTATGATGAGCTTTTCACCCAGCTCTTTGTGGAACTTTAGAGCACACTTGCCCCATGCTCCAAGGCTCTCCGATCCTATTGGGATGAAGTTATAGC
This sequence comes from Cherax quadricarinatus, assembly GCF_038502225.1. Taxonomy (NCBI): domain Eukaryota; kingdom Metazoa; phylum Arthropoda; class Malacostraca; order Decapoda; family Parastacidae; genus Cherax; species Cherax quadricarinatus. The sequence goes on along the minus strand of NC_091360.1, from coordinate 22,981,112 downwards.
AAGGGGGAAGGTCTTCATATTTGCGGATCTTCTGGGTCTCCCTGTGGCTGGCAGCTCCACCCCCTTCCATTATAGAGTATGACAAGTAGGTGTCTGCTAATGTGGTGGCACAGGTGTAGTCCCAGGCAATCTGCTTTCCATCCTTCCAAGGTAGCATAGTGGCTCCATCAGGACGCTTTTGACTTCTGTCAGACCTCTGCACTTGGGGTTCCCATTGAACTGGGCAACGGGCTGTGGCGAGGCTTCTCTTTATGATGTCATTGACCCCCTCATGCCTGGCATACTTCCCTTCTGCTGTGTGACACATGAGACCATGAAGTCCGAATTGATCAGCTGTCGCCCTGCCGCAAATACTCCTATGTTCAGTGAGGATGGGGGTGGCTAGGCGTAGAGCAACACCAATCCGAATGACCTGTGGGTCTAGTTGAGTGCTCAAGGAGGAATTGGGAACAGCTAACAGGAAATCTCCTGAGTGTGGTGACTTCACTGCCAGGAGACGAGCTTTGTCCTTTCCTGAGGTGTTGGAGAGCATTGTGTTGGCGATTTTTTCCATGATCGGTTTGTCCCAGTGGGACTGTTTGTGTTCTTTGGGAGGAGCTGATCTACTGGAGGAAACTGTAAGGGTGTCCCACCAAATCGCTGCTTCAGTAAACCTGGGGTCTTGAGCACCTACCACATCTCTCAAGTGTTCGGGAACAGTCTTCTTGACTAATGCACTGGAAGCCAAACACGATGACAGAAAAGCAGGTAAAGCAACATGCATTTCTTTGTGCATCCCTATACCTCCCAGTCACACTGGGAGGGTTGACTGATCCCATTGCTGATCCTCTAGTGACAGGTTCAGTGCCTTCTTAAGGATTGACCTCAGGTGTGCATCATATTCGTCGAGTGTTGGGTTGTCTAAAGAGGGTGCACACCTCAGGAAGTAAGTGAGTCTTGGAATAGTAAGGCACCTTGTGAGGAGATACAGAGCATCATGGGCATCAAGATTGCTTATTCTCTCCTCCATTCTCATCAGGTCATTCAATTTGTCCTTGAGGACTATGTTGATGGCCTGGTGACCCAGCGGTACTCCCAAGAGGGTACTGTTGGACGGAGTGGTAGTAGAGACTTCTGGGAGGATTCTTTACACAGCATTGATTATTTCCTGGTTCGCCGTGATGATTTCACACTTGGAGGGATTGAGGATGAGTCCCAAGTCTTCTCCCTATGTTTACACCAGTTGTAGGTCCCCTACCAGGGACTCTTCAGTACCTGCCAGAGTGCCATCATCCGGGTACCAGATGTTGAGCTCACTGCATAGGCTGGAAATTAGTTTTCTTACTGCCAAGCAGAAGAGAAGTGGAGCTAGTGGGTCACCCTGCTGAACACCTTCTGATGAGAGAATTTCATGTTCTCCAAACAAAAGAATTGAGGGTTTGCTGTAGCCAGCTGAAATGAAGGGATAAAGACTGGGGAACCGATCCCGAACAGCTGGCAAGACAGCATCTCTCTTTACCATATTAAAGGCATTTCTAAAATCAAGTTTGACTACGGCCTTGTCTTCTGGTAGGTCTCTGATGTAGGCCCTTGCTGCATGAGCTGCAGCTTCACTGCCTTGAGAGACCCCAAAGCCCAGTTGGTGTGGCTGAAGTAAACTGGCAGCTTCTAGGTGAATGTTTCTTACTGCTGCTTTGGCAACGAGATGGCAAAGAGTGTTTCCAACTGCAATGGGTCTGATTCCCCATCCTTCTTCTTCAACGCACACAGTGAGGCTCCAAAAAAGAAAGGTTTAATTTCTTCTTGGATTCGCCTAGCCAGGCAGTTGTTGACGAAAGTTGTTAAGTCGGTGAGAAGAATTGATGCAGATGCACTGAATACTGGATTTATCATCTCTTTGAGGTGCTGAGGTCGAATTCCAGTGTAACCTCCTGCAGATCCTGCAGTAAATGACACAATCGCCTTATAGACTTCCGATTCTGGCAAAATTAATTGTTCAGTGATGGGGTTTTCCTCAGGGTTGTTGTTGATGGCTATGGTGTCCCTGGTTGGATGCTTGTCTCTTAGTGCTTGGGCCGTGGTCTCATCTTTGGGGCTACAGTGTCGTCACTTGTAATTATTCAGATTGCTCCCACTGTGTTACCTTCTTCGATTTTTTTGCTAACCTGTGCGCAAATTTTCTCGTTTTCAGTGGGACTTTTCTTGGGTCTACCTTTTTGATTCCTGCGATGATGGGGCAGAGGGACACAATTATCCATTCTTGGGTAGTTGCGCACTGCCTTGATAACTTGATGGTTAGCAGTTTGCCTCATCTCTCAGGAACTGCAAGACAGACATTGCCGAACAGGAGTAGGTTGCGCCATGCTTGGATGGTGCCTCGGGCTTCTAAGTTGGTAGAACCTTCATTCACCTGTCTGTGAATTTCCCTGCTGCATATGGGCGAGCCGCTTTAGGGATGTGGGATAGGGTACTGCTAGCAGTAGATTTGAATGCCAACAGAAGATTATCGCAAGTGAGGAGGTTGCCATTGGAATTGTCATCTGCCTGTGGAGGCTGTGGGCTGCTCTCTTCTGGGGGCATATGTCATCCGGCACACCCATTGTGTGCACGAATGCGGCCATCCCTGTTGCGTGCTCGAAACTCTCCACACACCTGACATGTGCCTCTTCTTTCATTGTTGGGTGCACTGTATCCCTGGCTTTGTGGCTGGCTGGCTTCATCATCTGCCATACCTCAAACATTGTGGTAAGCCCAGGCTGGAGGGAAAATGGCGCATGGCACATACCGCATGTGGTTCATGGTGGTGGGGGGAAGAGGAGAGGGGTCTCCTGTCCTTGTGGTGGGCGGTGGAGGAAAGGGAGGAGTGGAAGATGTGTGATGAGGCGGAGTAGGGCACTCCCTCCCTCCCAAGACAAGTCACTATACACCACAATGCTCTGTGCACATGTTACTATACACCACTATGCTCTGTGCACAGCCCCCAGCCCCCACTATAAACGACACACCGCTATACACTACACATGCTATGCGCATACCATGCTCATACGGTTGGGATCCTCTCCAAGATACGATACTACGTGCCGCAAAATGCCCTTCTCACACTATACCACTCACTTATTTATCCATACCTCACCTATGCTATTTGTGCTTGGGGATCAACTGCAGCAACACACCTAAAGCCAATAATAACCCAACAAAAAGCTGCAGTAAGAATAATCACTAAATCCCATCCCTGGCAACACCCCCCCCCCACTCTTCATAGATCTAAACTTACTCCCAGTTCAGTACATCCACACTTACTACTGTGCAATCTACATCTACAGGGCCTTAAACTCTAATATCAACCTTGACCTAAAACGCTTTCTTGATAGTTGTGACAGAACCCACAGGCATAACACCAGACACAAACATCTCTACGACATTCCCCGTGTCCGGCTAAACCTTTACAAAAATTCAATGTATGTCAAAGGCCCTAAAATCTGGAATACCCTACCTGAGAACTCTAGAACTGCAGACACATTCATCACCTTCAAAACTACCATTAGAAAACATCTTATCTCCCTGATACACCCCGTCAACTAACTACACGAATACCACCTGGTGATTCACACTTACACTCACTCACTCATTTGACCATAAACAGAAATATTAATCTCAGTCTTAAAATAATGAATCCTGTGATACTCCAATACTGAAACTATGTACTGTGCCAAAACAAAAGAATTCACATTGCTAAACTCACAAACTAGTATTTAGTCACTTAGCCATAATACCAACTTACCTCATAATTTGTAATATTTTACAATTAAGAATAAAACTAAGTATGCCCGAAATGCCTAGCCATGCTAAGCGTTCTAGTGGTACACTCTGTAATCACAATTTTACTACATGTAAACCAAACAATAACCAAATTTCTGTAAACTCAGCATTGTAATCCTTATAGAGAATAAACTTTGAATTTGAATTTGAATTTACTACGTACTATACACTATATACACTATACACACGGTGAACAAACACTCCATAACACAAGGCACAGATCACTCTTTGATGTTCCTCGTGTCCATCTCACACTATGCAAAAACTCAATGCACATAAAAGGCCCTAAAATCTGGAATTCATTACCTGTAAATATAAAAGAAACACTACCTGTTTATAAATTCAAGTCTCTTCTCAAAGATCACTTACTCACCCAAAACCAAATAAATACTGAATAACTGAACCTTATAAATTGTATATCTTAAATGTTTCTCACAATTATATCACATAAATGTTAAACCTAAAACCGAATCTAACTTTATTATTTTTTAAATACACTACCTAACAGAATCCTTCATATGACTAAATGCAACCATATGACCTGTCTTTGTAATACTCACTTGTGCTTTATAGTAATCTGTTTACATTAATGTTTTATCACTGATTTCATCATTGCTTAGTTAATCTTAAGTTAATTTTAAGCCAGCCCGTAATGCTATGCATATAAGTGGCTTTGGCATGCTGCTCTTACCTGTATTTTTTGTACCTCTGTATGTGTGCTCAAATTGGAAATAAATAAATAAATAAATAAATAAATAAATAAATTGTTGTAACACGGGCAAATGGTGTATGTGCGCCTGTTTGGGGAAGGGGGAAGGGGGGAACACAGTTTTACCCCTCAACCTCCACCTCCTCCTCCTCCATGAGACATCCCCTCACCAACTTCTCCTACCCATGGTGACCATTATGTTCCCTCACTGAATTCACATACACAACACTTTTCTTGATTCTGAAGGAAGAGACGAAATGCAGAGTCTTCTGGCCCTTTCCAACACGAGCAGCAGATATTCACACACCAGCCTGTTGATGATAATCCTGGTAGGTGTTCTTGATTGGACGACATTTTGCCAAAAACACAGAGCAGGATGCCCACAGCCTTTCTCTGGCAGAGGTGCCATATATATATATATATATATATATATATATATATATATATATATATATATATATATATATATATATATATATATATATATATATATATATATATATATATATATATACATATATATATATCTATAGATATACATATATATATATATATATATATATATATATATATATATATATATATATATATATACATATATATATATATATATATATATATATATATATATATATATATATATATATATATATATATATATATATATATGTCGTGCCGAATAGGCAGAACTTGCGGTTTTGGCTTAAATAGCAACGCTCATCTGGCCATAGAGGACAAGTGAAAATTTGTGTATGCAATAATTTCGCCCAAATCATTCTGAAGCTAACGAAAAAAATATATTTCACTGTGTTTGTTTAGTATTAAATTATTGTAAACAAATCTAAAATATATTTAGTTGGGTTAGGCTATAATAAATTGTTCTTGTTATAATAAGGTTAGGTAAGTTTTCTAAGATTCTTTTGGTGCAAAATTATAAATTTTTACATTAACATTAATGAAAAAAATATATTTTTCCACGTATAAGAGAAAATTTTAGAAAGGACTTAGTTTTAAATGAGTTCTTGCTAATTGACCAGTTTTACATATTCGGCACGACATATATATATATATATATATATATATATATATATATATATATATATATATATATATATATATATATATATATATATGTATATATATATATATATATATATATATATATATATATATATATATATATATATATATATATATATATATATATATATATATATACATATATATATATATATATATATATATATATATATACAAAACAGCCATAGTTCCTTGACAATGTTAACAGTCACGAAAACGCTTAAAATTTAAGATCTTTACTAGTAAAGTTGTCTAGCAAAATACATATGTGTACAAAGTTAAAATATATGAAGGAGTCAAGTGCCTACACTTCTCTTGGTATGTACATATTTGTATAATTACATTAACTATAAGAATCTGTTTCAACCGATATATTAAAATGGAGAAATCAAAATGATAGGATTAGACTTAGAACTATCTTCATCCAACCCAGAGAAAGATAGAACTCTAAAATGACCATTGAAAGAGGATCTCGGCCACCAAGGAGAGAGCTTGATGTGTCTGCTAAGAGAACCCAGCAGGTAACTGAGGCCAACCCAGTAGCCCCAACACTGCGAGTGAGGCCAACCCAGTAGCCCCAACACTGCGTGTGAGGCCAACCCAGTAGCCCCAACACTGCGTGTGAGGCCAACCCAGTAGCCCCAACACTGCGTGTGAGGCCAACCCAGTGGCCCCAACACTGCGTGTGAGGCCAACCCAGTAGCCCCAACACTGCGAGTGAGGCCAACCCAGTAGCCCCAACACTGCGTGTGAGGCCAACCCAGTAGCCCCAACACTGCGTGTGAGGCCAACCCAGTAGCCCCAACACTGCGTGTGAGGCCAACCCAGTGGCCCCAACACTGCGTGTGAGGCCAACCCAGTAGCCCCAACACTGGGTGTGAGGCCAACCCAGTAGCCCCAACACTGGGTGTGAGGCCAACCCAGTAGCCCCAACACTGGGTGTGAGGCCAACCCAGTAGCCCCAACACTGGGTGTGAGGCCAACCCAGTAGCCCCAACACTGGGTGTGAGGCCAACCCAGTAGCCCCAACACTGGGTGTGAGGCCAACCCAGTAGCCCCAACACTGGGTGTGAGGCCAACCCAGTAGCCCCAACACTGGGTGTGAGGCCAACCCAGTAGCCCCAACACTGGGTGTGAGGCCAACCCAGTAGCCCCAACACTGGGTGTGAGGCCAACCCAGTAGCCCCAACACTGGGTGTGAGGCCAACCCAGTAGCCCCAACACTGGGTGAGAGGCCAACCCAGTAGCCCCAACACTGGGTGTGAGGCCAACCCAGTAGCCCCATCACTGGGTGTGAGGCCAACCCAGTAGCCCCAACACTGGGTGTGAGGCCAACCCAGTAGCCCCAACACTGGGTGTGAGGCCAACCCAGTAGCCCCAACACTGGGTGTGAGGCCAACCCAGTAGCCCCAACACTGGGTGTGAGGCCAACCCAGTAGCCCCAACACTGGGTGTGAGGCCAACCCAGTAGCCCCAACACTGGGTGTGATGCCAACCCAGTAGCCCCAACACTGGGTGTGATGCCAACCCAGTAGCCCCAACACTGGGTGTGAGGCCAACCCAGTAGCCCCAACACTGGGTGTGAGGCCAACCCAGAAGCCCCAACACTGGGTGTGAGGCCAACCCAGTAGCCCAAACACTGGGTGTGAGGCCAACCCAGTAGCCCCAACACTGGGTGTGAGGCCAACCCAGTAGCCCCAACACTGCATGTGAGGCCAACCCAGTAGCCCAAACACTGGGTGTGAGGCCAACCCAGAAGCCCCAACACTGGGTGTGAGGCCAACCCAGTAGCCCCAACACTGGGTGTGAGGCCAACCCAGTAGCCCCAACACTGGGTGTGAGGCCAACCCAGAAGCCCCAACACTGCGTGTGAGGCCAACCCAGTAGCCCCAACACTGGGTGTGAGGCCAACCCAGAAGCCCCAACACTGCGTGTGAGGCCAGCCCAGTAGCCCAAACACTGGGTGTGAGGCCAACCCAGTAGCTCCAACACTGGGTGTGATGCGGTGACTCACAGTGCTACGACACACACGCTGTCAGGTAAATAAGCGTGCCAATAGTTAGTTAAGCATTTTTCCCATGTGGTTAGCCAACCACAACTCTCCAACATAAAATGCACATATTCATCATATCTAATAATATAGCTAAGTCAAATATTAGTATAAAGTAAGATATTTTCATTTTAGCTAACAGAACAGATTCACCTAGAACAGATTAACTCGGTGGCACTCGATGTATGCACAAGGGTTATTCCTTTAAAGAAAAGGAGGAGTAGATGTAAAATAGAGACAGGCGCTCCCTTTACAGATGACGGAAAAGAATAACAGAGCAGCTAAAAGAGGCCAATATATCTGAAATGCGTAGGGAGTCACTGGTCATAGAAATAGCAAACATCGAACTTAAGCTAAAGGAATCTTACAGGAGTCAGGAATCGCAGGAAGAACTAAAAGCCATAAATGAAATCGAAAGAAACCCAAAGTAATTCTTTTCCTATGCCAAATCAAAGTCGAGAACAATGTCCAGTATTGGGCCTCTACTTAAACAGCATCTCTGCTCCTTCTCTAAGGACCCATGGGGAGATGTTGCCCGGTCCCATCGCCTTTGAGGTGTCAAGGTCACTTAAGAGCTTCTTCACCTCCTCCTCAGTTGTTCGTATGTCATCCAACACTTGTTGGTATATTTCCTCTTGAAGTTCCCTTCTGTGCTGTCTTCCCACAGCCCTTCCTGTCTCTACTGTAAAAACTTCCTTAAATCTCCTCTTCAGCTCCTCACATACCTCCTGATCATTTCCTGTGAGTTCTCCACCTTCTGTCCTTAATCTGATCACCTGGTCTTTGACTGTTGTCTTCCTCCTGATGTGGTTATACAACAGTTTCGGGTCAGTCTTGATTCTCTATGCTATGTCATTTTCATACTGTCGCTGGGCCTCCCTCCTTACCTGTGCATACTCATTCCTGGCTCTGCGACTGATCTCGCTATTTTCGTGTGTTCTCTGCCTTCTGTACTTTTTCCATTCTCTATTGCACTTTGTTTTTGCCTCCTTACACCGTCGGGTAAACCAGGGGCTCGTTCTGGTCTTCCCGTTGTTCCTGTTGCCCTTGGGAATAAACCTTTCCACTGCCTCCTTGCATTTTGTTGTTACATATTCCATCATTTCATTTACTGGCTTTCCTGCCAGTTCTCTGTCCCACTGGACCTCCCGCAGGAAGTTCTTCAACCCTATGTAGTCCCCTCTTTTATAGTGAGGCTTTTCCCATTCAACTCCTGTTATTCTCTCCACTTGCAGCTCTACTATGTATTCAAAGCACAGAACCACGTGGTCGCTAGCTCCTAGGGGACTCTCATACTTGATGTCCTCAATGTCTGAGCTGCCCAGGGTGAACACAAGGTCCAATCTTGCTGGTTCATCCTCCCCTCTCACTCTGGTAGTGTCCTTAACATGTTGGTGCATGAGGTTTTCCAGCACCACGTCCAACATCCTGGCTCTCCATGTTTCAGGACCCCCATGTGGCTCCAGGTTTTCCCAGTCAATCTCCCTGTTGTTGAAATCCCCCATAACCAGCAACTTTGCTCTGCTGGAGTGAGCTCTTCTTGCCACCTCAGCAAGTGTGTCCACCATTGCTCTGTTGCTCTCTTCATATTCCTCTCTTGGCCTCCTGCAGTTCTGTGGTGGATTATACATCACTGCAATGACCACTTTGTGTTCCCCAGACTGAAGTGTACCTGCTATGTAGTCTCTTTCTCCCGTCTCATCTATGCCTTCCATTTTCTCGAATTTCCATCTGCTTTTTTACGAGCAGAGCAACCCCACCTCCCCCCCTGCCCCTTCTATCTTTCCTCATGATCTGGTATCCTGGTGGGAAGATTGCATCTGTTATTGTCTCCGTGAGTTTTGTTTCTGTAACTGCTATGATGTCTGGGGACTT
>NC_091360.1:22949100-22966600 GCF_038502225.1 Cherax quadricarinatus | reverse complement strand
CCCTGATCTTGAGTCGCACTTAATTCTTCAAATATCCCACTGCGTTATTATGGCAACATTATTTAGGGCTGACACAACCGTTCACCTTCCTTCCAACGGCCCCCACATAGTAACTGTCACTATTTACTATGTTTGCTTTTCTGTGATCACTTATATTTCCTTTTCTCGGGTCTTAAGTGATTATATTCACTCTTATGCGTGCACACGCCTGTATCCCACACTCTATTCCTTATGGTACAGTCAGAAATTACCACCAAAACACGAGCTCAAACCACGTGACTCCTCCACGAGTGTGTGTGTGTGTGTACTCACCTAGTTGTACTCACCTAGTTGAGGTTGCGGGGGTCGAGTCCGAGCTCCTGGCCCCGCCTCTTCACTGATCGCTACTAGGTCACTCTCCCTGAGCCGTGAGCTTTATCATACCTCTGCTTAAAGCTATGTATGGATCCTGCCTGCACTACATCACTTCCCAAACTATTCCACTTACTGACTACTCTGTGGCTGAAGAAATACTTCCTAACATCCCTGTGATTCATCTGTGTCTTCAGCTTCCAACTGTGTCCCCTTGTTACTGTGTCCAATCTCTGGAACATCCTGTCTTTGTCCACCTTGTCAATTCCTCTCAGTATTTTGTATGTCGTTATCATGTCCCCCCTATCTCTCCTGTCCTCCAGTGTCGTCAGGTTGATTTCCCTTAACCTCTCCTCATAGGACATACCTGTACTCACCTATTTGTGGTTGCAGGGGTCGAGTCCTAGCTCCTGGCCCCGCCTCTTCACCGGTTGCTACTAGGCCCTCTCTCTCCCCGCTCCATGAGCTTTATCAAACCTCGTCTTAAAACTGTGTATGGTTCCTGCCTCCACTACGTCATTTTCTAGGCTATTCCACTGCCTTACAACTCTATGACTGAAGAAATACTTCCTACTATCTCTCTGACTCATTTGTGTCTTCAACTTCCAATTGTGGCCTCTTGTTTCTGTGTCCCCTCCCTGGAACATCCTGTCCTTGTCCACCTTGTCTATTCCACGCAGTATTTTATATGTCGTTATCATGTCTCCCCTGACCCTCCTGTCCTCCAGTGTCGTCAGGCCGATTTCCCTTAATCTTTCTTCATAGGACTTTCCCCTTAGCTCTGGAACTAACCTTGTTGCAAACCTTTGTACTTTCTCTAGTTTCTTGACGTGCTTTATCAAGTGCGGGTTCCAAACAGGTGCTGCATACTCCAGTATGGGCCTGACATACACGGTGTACAGTGTCTTGAATGATTCCTTACTAAGGTATCGGAATGCTGTTCTCAGGTTTGCCAGGCGCCCATATGCTGCAGCAGTTATCTGATTGATGTGTGCTTCCGGAGACATGCTCGGTGTTATACTCACCCCAAGATCTTTCTCCTTGAGTGAGGTTTGCAGTCTTTGCCCACCTAGCCTATACTCTGTCTGTGGTCTTCTGTGCCCTTCCCCTATCTTCATGACTTTGCATTTGGCAGGATTAAATTCGAGAAGCCATTTGCTGGACCAGGTGTCCAGTCTGTCCAGGTCTCTTTGAAGTCCTGCCTGGTCCTCATCAGATTTAATTCTCCTCATTAACTTCACATCATCTGCAAACAGGGACACTTCTGAGTCTAACCCTTCCGTCATGTCGTTCACATATACCAAAAATAGCACTGGTCCTAGGACCGACCCCTGTGGGACCCCGCTCGTCACAGGTGCCCACTGTGATACATCATTACGTACCATGACTCGTTGTTGCCTCCCTGTCAGGTATTCTCTGATCCATTGCAGTGCCCTTCCTGTTATATGCGCCTGATGCTCTAGCTTCTGCACTAATCTCTTGTGAGGAACTGTGTCAAAGGCCTTCTTGCAGTCCAAGAAGATGCAATCAACCCACCCCTCTCTCTCTTGTCTTACTTCTGTTATTTTATCATAAAACTCCAGAAGGTTTGTGACACAGGATTTGCCTTCCGTGAATCCGTGCTGGTTGGCATTTATACTCCTGTTCCGTTCCAGGTGCTCCACCACACTCTCCTGTGTGCGTGTGTGTGTGTGTGTGTGTGTGTGTGTGTGTGTGTGTGTGTGTGTGTGTGTGTGTGTGTGTGTGTGTGTGTGTGTGTTTGTGTGTGTGTCGTGCCGAATAGGTAAAACAGAATAATCGCTCTGAAATAAATAGTGAGATTCCAAACACTTTCATGATTTCTCACATTTTAATGAACTGTAAAAATAAAAGATCACTAGAAAGTCATATAAGGACAGGATTACACTTCGAGGTCAACTTACAACACCTGATCTTTTACTGATGATGTTGGTATGTAGTGAAGGATCTGTCAAGCACAGCTTATATTCTACCCAAACTTTTTAACTTGTCTAATGTATCTTAAATTCTTCCCAAATTTTATAAATAATATACCGGTTAACAATCAAAATACTTCCGAGACCAGATTAGCAATTTCCAACTAATTATAGGTTACTGATAATGAATATCATGGTTAAAATTGTTTGTTGGCTCTACTTTTCAATATACACCTACGTCTCACAACAGTTCCAACAGGCTTGTGGCAGTGTTTCTTCTTAAGCAAAGGTAATTTAGTGACCAGCAGCAATATTAATGGTCTGACGGAAGCACTTGGCATCAACTACGTGCCCGGTCACTGGAGGCTGTTCATAGCTTCATCAAAAACGAGTCTGAAAGTTGTCTTGCTGTATAACAGCAATAGTAAACCACCAGTTCCTGTCGGCTATGGACCACATAATATAATAATATAATATAATATCTTAATTTCTACCAGTACATGTACAAGGTATACAGACCATAGCTGACATCAATGACATACTACTATATAGAAAGCCGCTTGTTATGCTGAGCATTTCCCTGCAAAACATGTCAGTTTTGTCCCAGGATGCGACCCACACTAGTCCACTAACACCCAGGTACCCATTTTACTGATGGGTGAACATTGACAACCAGTGTTTACCTGGAGTTTACCTAGAGAATTCCAGGGGTCAACGCCCCCGTGGACCGGTCTGTGACCAGGCCTCCTGGTGGATCAGAGCCTGATCAACCAGGCTGTTACTGCTGGCTGCATGTAAACCAACGTACGAGCCACAGCCCGGCTGGTCAGGTACTGACTTTAGGTGCTTGTCCAGTGCCAGCCTGAAGACTGCCAGGGGTCTATTGGTAATCCCCCTTATGTATGCTGGGAGGCAGTTAAACAGTGTCAGGCCCCTGACACTTATTGTATTGTCTCTTAACGTGCTAGTGACACCCCTGCTTTTCATTGGGGGGATGTTGCATCGGCTGCCAAGTCTTTTCCTTTCGTTGTGAGTGATTTTCGTGTGCAAGTTCGGTACTAGTCCCTCTAGGATTTTCCAGGTGTATATAATCATGTACCTCTCCCGCCTGCATTCCAGGGAGTACAGGTTCAAGAACTTCAAGTGCTCCCAGTATTTGAGGTGTTTTATCTCCGTTATGCGCGTTGTGAAGATTCTCTGTACATTTTCTAGATCAGCAATTTCATCTGCCTTGAAAGGTGCTGTTATTGCGCAGGAATATTCCAGTCTAGATAGAACAAGTGACCTGAAGAGTGTCATCATGGGCTTGCCCTCCCTAGTTTTGAAGGTTCTCATTATCCATCCTGTCATTTTTCTAGCAGCTGCGATTGATACAATGTTATGGTCCTTGAAGGCGAGATCTTCCGACATGATCACTCCCAGGTCTTTAACGTTGGTTTTTCGCTCTATTTTGCGGCCGGAATTTGTTTTGTACTCTGATGAAGTTTTAATTTCTTCATGTTTATCATATCTGAGTAATTGAAATTTCTCATCGTTGAACTTCATATTGTTTTCTGCAGCCCACTGAAAGATTTGGTTGATGTCCGCCTGGAGCCTTGCAGTGTCTGCAATGGAAGACACTGTCATGCAGATTCGGGTGTCATCTGCAAAGAAAGACACGTTGCTGTGGCTGTCATCCTTGTCTATGTCAGACATGAGGATGAGAAACAAGATGGGAGCCAGTACTGTGCCTTGTGGAACAGAGCTTTTCACCGTAGCTGCCTCGGACTTTACTCTGTTGACTACTACTCTTTGTGTTCTGTTTGTGAGGAAATTATAGATCCATCTACCAACTTTTCCTGTTATTCCTTTAGCACACATTTTGTACGCTATTACGCCATGGTCACTCTTGTCGAAGGCTTTTGCAAAGTCTGTATATATTACATCTGCATTCTTTTTGTCTTCTAGTGCATCTAGGACCTTGTCGTAGTGATCCAATAGTTGAGACAGACAGGAGCGACCTGTTCTAAACCCATGTTGCCCTGGGTTGTGTAACTGATGGGTTTCTAGATGGGTGGTGATCTTGCTTCTTAGGACCCTTTCAAAGTTTTTATGATATGGGATGTTAGTGCTATCGGTCTGTAGTTCTTTGCTATTGCTTTACTGCCCCCTTTGTGGAGTGGGGCTATGTCTGTTGTTTTTAGTAACTGTGGGACGATCCTCGTGTCCATGCTCCCTCTCCATTGGATGGTAAAGGCTCGTGATAGGGGCTTCTTGCAGTTTTTGATGAACACGGAGTTCCAAGAGTCTGGCCCTGGAGCAGAGTGCATGAGCATGTCATTTATCGCCTGTTCGAGGTCATTTGGCGTCAGGATAACATCAGATAGGCTTGTAGTAACCAGATTCTGTGGCTCTCTCATAAAAAATTCATTTTGATCTTCGACTCTCAGTGTGGTTAGCGGCTTGCTAAAAACTGAGTCATACTGGGACTTGAGTAGCTCACTCATTTCCTTGCTGTCATCTGTGTAGGACCCATCTTGTTTAAGTAGGGGCCCAATACTGGACGTTGTTCTCGACTTTGATTTGGCATAGGAGAAGAAATACTTTGGGTCTCGATTTCATTTATGGCTTTTAGTTCTTCCCACGATTCCTGACTCCTATAAGATTCCTTTAGCTTAAGTTCGATGTTTGCTATTTCTCTGACCAGTGACTCCCTACTCATTTCAGATATATTGGCCTCTTTTAGCCGCTCTGTTATTCTTTTCCGTCGCCTGTAAAGGGAGCGCCTGTCCCTTTCTATTTTACATCTACTCCTCCTTTTTCTTAAAGGAATAAGCATTGTGCATACATCGAGTGCCACCGAGTTAATCTGTTCTAGGCATAAGTTGGGGTCTGTGTTGCTTAGTCTGTCTTCCCAGCTTATATCGGTTAGGACTTGGTTTACTTGGTCCCACTTTATGTTCTTGTTATTGAAGTTGAATTTGGTGAAGGTTCCCTCGTGACTAGTCTCATTATATCGGTCTGGGGCTCCGTGCATACATGTCTGAACCTCGATTATGTTGTGATCTGAGTATATTGTTTTTGATATGGTGACATTTCTTATCAGATCATCATTGTTAGTGAAGATGAGATCTAGTGTATTCTCCGGTCTAGTAGGCTCTATTATTTGCTGGTTTAAATTGAATTTTGTGCAGAGATTTAAAAGCTCGTGTGTGTGTGAGTTCTCGTCAGAGCTGCCTCCTGGTGTTATCACTGCAACAACATTATTTGCTATATTCCTCCATTTTAGGTGCCTTAAGTTGAAATCCCCCAGGAACAAGATGGTGGGGGCAGGAGCTGGCAAATTTTCCAGACAGTGGTCAATTTTTAGCAGCTGTTCCTGGAATTGCTGGGACGTTGCATCCGGAGGCATGTAGACTACAACAATGACTAGGTTTTGGTTCTCGATCTTTACTGCTAAAACTTCCACTACATAATTTGAGGCATTAAGCAGTTCTGTGCACACAAGTGACTCTGCGACATTCAGGCCAAGTCCCCCTTTTCGCCAGTTCACTCTGTCGCATCTGTATAGGTTGTAACCTGGGATCCATATTTCGTTGTCCAAGTGATCCTTTATGTGGGTCTCTATGAAAGCCGCAAACATTGCATTTGCCTCTGCAGGCAGTCCACGGATGAAAGGTATTTTGTTGTTCTTTGCTGGCTTTAGACCCTGTATATTTGCAAAGAATGTCATCGGACTGATGGTATTGGTGGTACTGGGGGCGACTTTTTTTCCGGCACTAGTATCTGTATCTGTTGGTTTGGAGTGGAGACCATCGACTGTGGTTCCACTCCAGGAATGACTGGATTTGGTGTACGATTTCTGCCATTTCCTGCCAGTTTTTTTCCTTCCTGGCACTGAAAAATCTCTCCCCCCTTGAGTGGCTGTGGCTACCCAGGTTTTCCCATGGCCTGGATGTTTTGTATCTTTTTGTCCCCTTTAGATGGTGTGCCTGGCAATTTAAGTTATAGCACAGTCTTTCCTATACTGAAGAGGAACACATTTCAGGGTGAAAAAGCTTTCAGGAAGGGAGTTTGCATTTTCCTGTTGTCATATGGGCACGGCATTTTCTAGGGTGGTCATAGTTGCACGTCCCATCTGTTTTTCCAGATTTCCCATGCCAGCAAATACCAAGTGCATAGTATGTGCACAGGCTTGGTTTCCGCTTGCCTTGGGTTTCTGTGACTGTATTCCCTGTTGGTGCATGTTTACCTGTCTTATTCCTATCCTCACTAGCACCAACAATGGAGCTCTCACCAGTTGTTTTTGGTGATATGTCCTCACTATTTTTAGTGGAGTCCTCTTGTTTGCTATTTCCTGTGATATTACTAGTTTGTAATATTGGTTTTATCTTGTCCTTGACTACACTTGTTTCCCCTCTACAGCTCCTGTCTACCTCGAGGTCATGTATATGCATTCCCTCATGCATATATTTACTGACTACCTGGACAAAATCTCCACCCTCACCATTACTGTCTCCCAGGACAGCACCTCCAGCTTCACCATTACTGTCTCCCAGGACAGCACCTCCAGCTTCACCATTACTGTCTCCAAGGACAGCACCTCCATCCTCACTATTACTGTCTCCCAGGACAGCGCCTCCATCCTCATCATTACTCTCTCCCAGGACAGCACCTCCAGCTTCACAATTACTGTCTATCAGGACAGCACTATCAGCCCCACATTTACTGACTACCAGGGCAGCACCTCCATTCTCACCATTACTGTCTCCCAGGACAGCTCCTCCATCCTCACCATTACTGTCTATGAGGGCAGCACCTCCATCCTCAGGTAAGACACATAGGCAACAGTTAGGCAACTTTATTCCGAAACGTTTCGCCTACACAGTAGGCTTCTTCAGTCGAATACAGAAAGTAGGCAGGAACAGTAGAGATGTGAAGACGATGTAATCAGTCCATCACCCTTGAAGTCGTAGAATTTGAGGTTGTCAGTCCCTCAGCCTGGAGAAGTTCAGTTCCATAGTCAGGAACTATCTGAAGATGATAATGAAAAATTTGTATTTGCATGATTACAGACAGTGATACATCCTCATTATGGCATCTCGTGAACGTGATGTTGGACGTTCTTATGCGAGTGGGTCACAGAAAAGAAAGAAGAAAATTCAAGAAGAAGAACAGAAAAAGAAAGATGTAGGAAGCTGCAGAAAGATCACAGACATGCTCACGAAAACAGTTTATGATGTTACCAGTACAGTTGAATCTGCAGATACGTCAGATCATACAGGAAGCCCTCCCTCCATTATTTCTCAGCCAGCATCTACTTCTTTTGTGTCTCCTCTCAATGTCTCAACGGACATTTCATCCACAGGATTTGTCTTGTGTACGAATGGTACATAATACCGACAAGATGAGAGTAAGACACATGTGCAACATCTGGGTATCTTTATTGTAGACGTTTCGCCATCCAGTGGCGCCACTGGATGGCGAAACGTCTACAATAAAGATACCCAGATGTTGCACATGTGTCTTACTCTCAGGATTTGTCTTAAAAGATCCTGCCTCATGGCCAAATGTAATCCCAGATTCTCTACGTAATGCTTTCATTGCAGAAAACTTCAGTCAAACTCTGAACATTGACTTCAGGAAATCAGCAAGGATTTATGATGATGGAAGTCGTCGTTGTTTAAAGTCATCTATGTTTTATAGGAAGCTTGCAAATTCAGAAACTGTGAAAAGATCATGGATGGTATACTCTGAAAGCTCAGGAAAAGTGTACTGTTCAGCATGCAAACTATTTTCTACCAAAGAAAATACCTTCACACAGGGGTTCAATGACTGGAAAAATTCCAAGCGTTTCGAGGAACATGAAAACAGCACCACTCACAGGAGCTACATTTTAGCCAGTGTATTTCGTGCACAGAAAAAAGGCTTATTGGATTCTCATTTGGAAAATCAAACTGAAAAAGAGCGCACTTATTGGAGAAAAGTTCTAGAAAGAGTTGTTGCTGTTGTAAAATTCTTAGCTCTAAGAGGACTTGCTTTCCGTGGAGAAAATGAGGTTTTTGGTTCGGAAAACAATGACAATTTCCTAGGGATCATAGAACTGTTAGCACAATTCGATCCATTCTTAGCAAATCATGTGTCACGCCTTGGGAATGCAGGAAGAGGCACTGTATCTTACATGTCATCTACTATATGCAATGAATTTATTGAACTGATGACTAAGAAGGTCCTCAATAACATCATAGCAGCTGTGAAAACTGCAAAATACTTTGCAATAAGTGTAGATTCAACATCAGATATTTCACATACAGATCAACTGACATTCATTGTTCGCTTTGTCGACTCCAGTGGTAAGCCTGTAGAGCGCTTTATAAAATTCATTCCTCTTTCAGGCCATGATGGAGAAACAATGATGAATGTATTACTGGATACTCTGCTTGAACATGATCTCTCTATTATGGATTGCCGTGGCCAGAGCTACGACAATGCAAGTAACATGTCGGGTAAATATAATGGATTGCAAGCCCGTATCAAGCAAATCAACCCACTTGCTGAATATGTGCCCTGCTCAGCACATTCTCTTAATCTTGTTGGGTCATGCGCTGCGGAGTGTTGTGTCGCTGCAGTTTCATTTTTTGGACTTTTACAAGCACTTTTTAATTTTTTCTCTGCTTCAACGCATCGGTGGAGTATACTCAAGTCAACCATTCATGGAGATGTCATCAAATCATTATCAACAACAAGGTGGTCAGCGCAGCATGATGCAACACATGCTTTGAAAGACAGCTTTGCTGAAATACGTTCTGCTTTGATCCAAATAGCAGAGGATGAAGACCAGACAGCAACTACAAGAAGCGAAGCAGCCAGCTTAGCATCAAAATTGGAAGATTTTGAATTGGCCTTACTCTGTGTGCTTTGGGTTAAATGCTACGAACAAAACACTTCAGAAAATTGAAATTGAAGTGGCTACTTGTGCTAACCTGTATGCAGGCTTAGTGGAATTTGTAAGCTCACTTCGCAATGATGAAGCTTTTGAAATGTTTGAAGAGAAAGCTAAACTGCTGGTGAAAGACTACAGTTACCGGGCTGATCATCAGCGGTCAAGGAAGAGGAAACACAATTTTGAAGAGCCAGACAATGAAATTGTGTTGCTACCAAGGCAGAAATGTAAGACAGCTACATACTTCGTCATTCTGGATTCACTGATTACAGAATTGGCGAAAAGAAAAGAAATCTACCAGAATCTCAATGACAAGTTTGGATTTCTGTTCAAAATTACTACTATGCCAGTTGCAGAATTGAGAGAAGCTGCATTAAAGTTGCAACAACACCTTTCAGCAGATGTTCAGGACACATTTGTTGAAGAAATAGTTCATTTTTCTGGGTATATGAATCAGATTAAAGCTCCACCTGAAAAATGTGCGCCCTCAGCTGCTTTGAAACATTTAAGAAATGCAAGTATCTCAGAAACCTTCCCTAATGTTGGCATAGTGTATCGCCTTTACCTAACACTTCCAGCTACTAACTGTGAAGGAGAACGTTCATTTTCTGTTTTGAAAAGAGTGAAAAACCAGCTCCGTTCAACAATGAGCCAAGACAAATTGTGTAACCTAGCCTTGTTGACCATTGAGTCTGATCTAACAAGAAATATTGATTTTCAGAATATAATTGATGATTTTGCCAATATGAAATCCAGAAAAAAATTTATTTAAGAAGTGCCTGTGAATATAAACAATTCTTTACTTTCTTGAGTTTATATGATTTGATAGTCTTATGCATGATGCAATGATAACAATAATGGTCAGTGATTTATAAAGGGAATAATAGTGCTGTAGTGGTTATGCTGAATATAATAGGTACATGATGTCACTACTTTAATAGCCTAATCTAGTAATACTATGCTGTCTTGAGTTTATTCTCTTTAAAATGCATGATTTAACAAGATAGTAATAATGGCTGTTGGTAAATGGTTTTGGTTGTCTTGATGTACTTTCCCTATTAAATTTAATCTAAATAGCCAGAATGTATTTAATTAGACCTTAAACAGGCTCACACCGACCCCCTCCCCCACCCCCAAGCCGGAAGGGGTCGCTTCGCTTACCTGTAACTCAAAGGGGCCCCGCCAATCTGAATAGCCTAGGGCCCGGAGACTTCTTAATCCGGCCCTGCCATTACTGTCTACCAGGGCAGCACCTCCATCTTCACCATTACTGTCTACCAGGGCAGCACCTCCAGACTCACCATTACTGTCTACCAGGAAAGCACTATCAGCCCCACATTTACTGACTACCGGGGCAGCACCTCCAGCTTTACCATTACTGTCTACCAGGACAGCACCTCCAGCTTCACCATTACTGTCTACCAGGGCAGCACCTCCATCCTCACCATTACTGTCTACCAGGGCAGCACCTCCATCCTCACCATTACTGTCTTCCAGGACAGCACCTCCATCCTCTCCATTACTGTCTACCAGTGCAGCACCTCCATCCTCACCATTACTGTCTACCAGGGCAGCACCTCCAGACTCACCATTACTGTCTACCAGGACAGCACTATCAGCCCCACATTTACTGACTATCTGGGCAGCACTTCCAGCTTCACCATTACTGTCTACCAGGACAGCACCTCCAGCTTCACCATTGCTGTCTACCAGGGCAGCACCTCCATCCTCACCATTACTGTCTACCAGGACAGCACCTCCAGCTTCACCATTACTGTCTACCAGGGCAGCACCTCCAGACTCACCATTACTGTCTACCAGGGCAGCACCTCCAGACTCACCATTGCTGTCTACCAGGGCAGCACCTCCATCCTCACCATTACTGTCTACCAGGGCAGCACCTCCAGACTCACCATTACTGTCTACCAGGACAGCACTATCAGCCCCACATTTACTGTCTACCAGGGCAGCACCTCCATCCTCACCATTACTGTCTACCAGGGCAGCACCTCCATCCTCACCATTTCTGTCTACCAGGGCAGCACCTCCAGACTCACCATTACTGTCTACCAGGACAGCACTATCAGCCCCACATTTACTGTCTACCAGGGCAGCCCCTCCAGCCTTACAGTTTCTAACTACATGGCCAGCACCAAGATTGATACCATCCAGCCCAGACTTTTTATTTTCCCATCTGTTATAGAATGCTTCCAGGTTTTCTATGAAGGCTGCTTTGATGTTATCCTCTTTTAATACCAATGTGATTTTAGTCCACAGATTTATCTCATTTGGGCATACCTAAAAACACTTCCCTGATTTAATACTGCTTGTAGCTAGTTCTTGGATATCTGCACTTAAGAGGCGTGACACCAATTTTCACAAAAATGACAATTTATCAATGTGGAAGCCCGTTTGTTTGATTGACTGCAGACTACACAGAGCTTCATAATGTGATTGAATGGTTGATTTATTATAATTCTACTAGTAACCTCTTGAATATTCTACTAATAACCTCCTTAAAGTGAAGCTCTAGCTATTTGTATTTCTATTTCTAACTGTACTTGTATATTAATACAGCTTACCGGAGTACGTTTGTTTTATATTTATTGTGTTTGATAAGGGCGCCTAAAACCCTGTCTGTTTACAGTCTGCTTTATTGTCCAATGAATCCGTTTGAAACTGGTCAAGGGTTCGGACCAGTCAAGGGTTCGGACCAGTCAAGGGTTCGGACCAGTCAAGGGTTCGGACCAGTCAAGGGTTCGGACCAGTCAAGGGTTTGGACCAGTCAAGGGTTTGGACCAGTCAAGGATTCGGACCAGTCAAAGGTTCGGACCAGTCAAGGGTTCGGACGAGTCAAGGGTTCGGAACCAGTCGGATCTGATCAGTGGGTTACTTATTTAAAACATACTGGTCGGTGATTTGGGCTAACACATGAAGAGTCTACTGGAAATTATCTAACCGAGTAATATGTGATTTGATTGATACAGAAGTATAACTTGCGTATTGAAGAACCGGTGATTGCTGGCAGCTCCTACAATGACGAACGGTCGAGCCTCAACCCTTGTAAGGAAACGCCCAATGTTTCTAACCTCACCGGGAATCAACGCGGATATCGCCGTGTGAAGCGAGAGTTTTAGCCACCAGGCCATGGGGTGCTGGTATAATACTATTGCATGCAAAATCCTACTTGTTACAGTTCCCGATACCGATATATTCTGTCAGACACTCATTATTTCTCTCTCCTCCAGAAGGATCTTTGATCCACCAGATTATTATTATAATCAAAGAAAGCGCTAAACATTGATCCACCAGATTATTATCATCAAAGAAAGTGCTAAACAATGATCCACCAGATAATTATTATAACCGACCTCAAGTTTAACCTCAAGTCTAATTTAAGGGTCAATGTTACATACCATTTAGTGTAGTGAGGAAACATTCAGTCCACTAATCCCTCTCCACTGTCTCACCAGTCCACTCATCCCTCTCCACTGTCTCACGAGTCCACTCATCCATCTCTACTGTCTCACGAGTCCACTCATCCCTCTCCACTGTCTCACAAGTCCACTCATCCCTCTCCACTGTCTCACGAGTCCACTCATATCTCTCCACTGTCTCACCAGTCCACTCATCCCTCTCCACTGTCTCACCAGTCCACTCATCCCTCTCCACCGTTTCACCAGTCAACTCATCCCGCTCTATAGTCTCACCAGTCCACTCATCCCTCTCCACTCTCTCACCAGCCCACTCATCCCTCTCCACTGTCTCACTAGTCCACTCATCCCTCTCCACTGTCTCTCCAGTCCACTCATCCCTCTCCACTGTCTCACCTTCCACTCATCCCTCTCCACTGTCTCACCAGTCCACTCATCCCTCTCCACTGTCTATCCAGTCCACTCATCCCTCTCCACTGTCTCACCAGCCACTCATCCCTCTCCACTGTCTCACCAGTCCACTCATCCTTATCCACTGTCTCACCAGTCCACTCATCCCTCTCCACTGTCTCACCAGTCCACACATCCCTCTCCACTGTCTCACCAGTCCACTCATCCCTCTCTACTGTTTTACCATTCCACTCATCCCTCTCCACTGTCTCACCAGTCCACTCATCCCTCTCCACTGTCTCACCAGTCCACTCATCCCTCTCCACTGTCTCACCAGTCTACTCATCCCTCTCCACTGTCTCACCAGTCCACTCATCCTTCTCCACTGTCTCACCAGTCCACTCATCCCTCTCCACTGTCTCACCAGTTCACTCATCCCTCTCCACTGTCTCACCAGTCCACTCATCCCTCTCTACTGTTTCACCGTGCACTCATCCTTCTCCACTGTCTCACCAGTCCACTCATCCCTCTCTACTGTCTCAATGTCCACTCATCCCTCTCGACTGTCTCACCAGTCCACTCATCCCTCTCTACTGTCTCACCGTCCACTCATCCCTATCTACTGTTTCACCAGCCCACTCATCCTTCTCCACTGCCTCACCAGTCCACTCATCCCTCTCCACTGTCTCACCAGTCCACTCATCCCTCTCCACTGTCTCAACGTCCACTCATCCCTCTCCACTGTCTCACCAGTCCACTCATCCCTCTCCACTGTCTCACCAGTCAACTCATCCCGCTCTACTGTCTCACCAGTCCACTCATCCCTCCACTGTCTCACCAGTCCACTCATCCCTCTCCACTGTCTCACCTCCACTCATCCCTCTCCACTGTCTCACCAGTCCACTCATCCCTCTCCACTGTCTCACCAGTCCACTCATCCCTCTCCACTGTCTCACCAGTTCACTCATCCCTCTCCACTGTCTCACCAGTCCACTCATCCCTCTCCACTGTCTCACCAGTCCACTCATCCCTCTCCACTGTCTCAAAAGTCCACTCATCCCTCTCCACTGCTTCACCAGTCATATCATCCCGCTCTACTGTCTCACCAGTCCACTCATCCCTCTCCACCGTCTTACCAACCCACTCATCCCTCTCCACTGTCTCACCAGTCCACTCATCCCTCTCCACTGTCTCACCAGTCCACTCATGCCTATCCACTGTCTCAACAGACAACTCATCCCTCTCCACTGTCTCACCAGTCCACTCATCCGTCTCCACTGTCTCACCAGTCCACTCATCCCTCTCCACTGTCTCATCGTCCACTCATCCCACTCCACTGTCTCATCAGTTCTCTCATCCCTCTCAACCGTCTCTCCAGTACACTCATCCCTCTTCACTGTCTCAACAGTCCACTTATCCCTCTCCACTGCCTCACCTTCCACTCATCCCGCTCTTCTGTCTCATCAGTCCAATCATCCCTCTCCACTGTTTGACCAGTCCACTCATCCCTCTCCACTGTCTCAACAGTCCACTCATCCCTCTCCACTGTCTCAACAGTAAACTCATCCCTCTCCACTGTTTCACCAGTCCACTCATCCCTCTCCACTGTCTTACGAGTCCACTCATACCTCTCCACTGTCTCACCAGTCCACTCATCCTTCTCTACTATTTCACCAGTAAACTCATCTCTCTCCACTCTCTCACCAGTCCACTCATCCCTCTATACTATCTCACCAGTCCACTCATCCATCTGCACTGTCTCACCAGTCCACTCATAACTCTCCACTGTCTCACCAGTAAACTCATCCCTCTTCACTGTCTCACCAGTCCACTCATCCCTCTAAACTTTCTTACCAGTCCACTCATCCCTCTCCACTGTCTCACCGTCCAATCATCGCTCTCCACTGTCTCACCAGTCCACTCATCCCTCTCCACTGTCTCACCAGTCAACTCATCCCTCTCCACTGTCTCACCAGTCCACTCATCCCTCTCCACTGTCTCACCAGTCAGCTCATCCCGCTCTTCTGTCTCACCAGTCCACTCATCCCTCTCCACTGTCTAACAAGTATACTCATCCCTCTCCACTGTCTCACCAGTCCACTCACCAATCTCCACTTTCTCACCAGTCAACTCATCCCGCTTTACTGTCTCACCAGTCTACTCATCCCTCTCCACTGTCTAACTAGTCCACTCATCTCTCTCCACTGTCTCACCAGTCCACTCATCCCTCTCCACTGTCTCACCAGTCCACTCATCCCTCTCCACTGTCTCACCAGTCCACTCATCCATCTCTACTGTCTCACCAGTCCACTCATCCCTCTCCACTGTCTCACCAGCCCATTCATCCCTCTCCACTGTCTCACGAGTCCACTCATCCCTCTCCACTGTCTCACTAGTCCATTCATCCCTCTCCACTGTCTAACCGTCCACACATCCCTCTCCACTGTCTCACCATTCCATTCATCCATCTCCACTGTCTCACCAGTCCATTCATCCCGCTCCACTGTCTCACCAGTCAACTTATCAATCTCCACAGTCTCACCAGTCCACTCATCCCTCTCCACTGTCTCAACAGTCCACTCATCCCTCTCCACTGTCTCACCAGTCCACTCATCCCTCTCCACTGTCTCACCAGTCCACTCATCCCTCTCCACTGTCTCACCAGTCCACTCATCCCTCTCTACTGTTTCAACAGTCTACTCATCCTTCTCCACTGTCTCACCAGTCCACTCATCCCTCTCCACTGTCTCACCAGTCCACTCATCCCCCTCCGCTGTCTCAACGTCCACTCATCCCTCTCCACTGTCTCACCAGTTTATCATCCCTCTCCACTGTCTCACCAGTCAATTCATCCCTCTCCACTGTCTCACCAGTCCACTCATCCCACTTCACTGTCTCAACAGTCCACTCATCCCTATCCACTGTCTCACCTCCACTCATCGCTCTCCACTGTCTCACCAGTCCACTAATCCTTCTCCACTGTCTCACGAGTCCACTCACCCATCTCTACTGTCTCACGAGTCCACTCATCCCTCTCCACTGTCTCACCAGTCCACTCATCCCTCTCCACTGCCTCACCAGTCCACTCATCCCTCTCCACTGTCTCACCAGTCCACTCATCCTTCTCCAATGGCTCAACAGTCCACTCATCCCTCTCCACTATTTCACCGGTCATCTCATCCCGCTCTACTGTCTCACCAGTCCACTCATCCCTCTCAACCGTCTTACCAACCCACTCATCCCTCTCCACTGTCTCACCAGTCCACTCATCCCTCTCCACTGTCTCACCGTCCACGTATCCCTCTCCACTGTCTCACCACTCCACTCATCCCTATCCACTGTCTCAACAGACAACTCATCCCTCTCCACTGTCTCACCAGTCCACTCATCCCTCTCCACTGTCTCACCAGTCCACTCATCCCTCTCCACTGTCTCATCGTCCACTCATCCCACTCCACTGTCTCATCAGTCCACTCATCCCACTCAATCGTCTCTCCAGTACACTCATCCCTCTCCACTGTCTCACCAGTACACTCATCATTCTCCACTGCCTCACCGTCCACTCATTCCGCTCTACTGTCTCATCAGTCCACTCATCCCTCTCCACTGTTTCACCAGTCCACTCATCCCTCTCCACTGTCTCACCAGCCCACTCATCCCTCTCCACTCTCTTACCAGTCCACTCATCCCTCTCCACCGTCTCAATGTCCACTCATCGCTCTCCACTGTCTCACCAGTCCACTCATCCCTCTCCACTGTCTCACCAGTCAACTCATCCCTCTCCACTGTCTCAACAGCCCACTAATCCGTCTCCACTGTCTCACTAGGACACTCATCCCTCTCTACTGTCTCACCAGTCCACTCATCCCTCTCCACTGACTCACCAGTCCACTCTTCCCTTTCCACTGTCTCACCAGTCCACTCATCACTCTCCACTGTCTCACCAGCCCACTCATCCCTCTCCACTGTCTCACCAGTCCACTCATCAATCCCCACTTTCTCACCAGTCAACTCATCCCGCTTTACTGTCTAACCAGTCCACTCATCCCTCTCCACTGTCTAACTAGCCCACTCATCTCTCTCCACTGTCTCACCAGTCCACTCATCCCTCTCCACTGTCCCAGCAGTCCACTCATCCCTCTCCACTGTCTCAACAGTCCACTCATCCTTCTCTACTGTCTCAGTAGTCCACTCATCCCTCTCCACTGTCTCACCAGCTCATTCATCCCTCTCCACTGTCTCACGAGTCCACTCATCCCTCTACACTGTCTCACTAGTCCACTCATCCCTCTCCACTGTCTAGCCGTGCACACATCCCTCTCCACTCTCTCACCATTCCATTCATCCATCTCCACTGTCTCACCATTCCATTCATCCCGCTCCACTGTCTCACCAGTCCACTTATCAATCTCCACAGTCTCACAAGTCCACTCATCTCTCTCCACTGTCTCATCAGTCCACTCATACCT
>NC_091360.1:22899302-22949000 GCF_038502225.1 Cherax quadricarinatus | reverse complement strand
GTATTATTGAAAAATTCTTTTGTTTTGTATAGACTCCGTGGTCGCTTCATACCACCAGTCTGAACTAGGCTTCATGGTGGGTCAGGGCCTGATCAACCAGGTTGTTACTGTTGGCCACATGTAAATCAACGTACAAACTACAACCTGGCTGATCAGGTACTGACTTTAGGTACCTGTCCAATGCCATCTTCAAGACAACCAGGGGTCTATTGGTAATCCCCTTTATGTATGCATTCCACAACCCTAGTCTCTTGTGCCTCAACGCACGTGATTGGAATAGTGCAGAGTGCGACATAAGTTGATAATGTAGTTAAATAATTGTGTTGAAGATTCTAAGTAATTATTATAATAAAAAAAGCGCTAAACTTACAAGGGTTATACATCGCAGCCGGGCAGGGAAGGATGCAGGGGTATTGGGTAGCAAGAGGGAGACTCAAGTAAATAACAAGACATCACAAGTCATCATAAGGAATCTAATATCCGCATTTCTTCAATATAAATGGAAAATTGAAGGACAAACACAGATCAAATTTAATTCAAATCTTTCAGAAAGGAAAGACCATTATCCTAAAATACACAAGCACATGAAGCCTGAAGTGGCTCAGAGGTTACATTATCACATCATCAGCATGGAAGACTGGATGCTAATCAGATGCGACACAAAAAATATAGTATGAAAAGGTATATTTTAATTTTACGAATTTAAAAAAAAAAAAGGCTAATTGGGACCTACACAACAGAAACTCTGTCCAGCTTGATACAATGTATAACAATGTATAACAATGTATAACAATGTGAATGACATTTAGATATGCTTGCAGAGTGACCACCTTTTAATTAAGAAGTAAGTACAGCTGAGTTGGTAAATGCTGAATGATCATGTTTAACTATATCTAAATCTCAATAATCTAACTCCCAATCAAAATTTAATGGAAAGTAACTGCCTCTATTACACAGCATCACAAGCCTGCACTGTCCTAAGTAATACCAGAAATATTACAGTTCTCAATTACAATATTAGGTCTCTAAGTAAACACTATGATGACCTCCTGGCACTCCTTGAGTTCCTAAAGACAACCTTCTCCTGTATTATTTTCACTGAAGCCTGACTTAAGCAGGACACAATACACAGCAATCCACAACTACAGACAATACCAAGTTGGGGGTGATATTGCCATATATTACTCAAATGAACTATGTTGTAACACCACTTGCTATAGTGATGAATATGGAGAATATATTTTTACAAATTTTACAGTAAAAGACCTTAAGACTCCTATAACAGTCAGTGCCATATACCGGATGCCTCACACAAATATCCCAAATTTTAGCTATAAATTAAGAGCACTAATAAACAACCAAACTAACAAGCACCACCTTCTCTTAGCCGGAGACTTCAACATTAACCTCGACCTAACAGACAACTAGCCAGTAATTGGTTTCATCAACATGAACAACACACTACACATACCAGCTATAACATAACCAACCAAGCTAACTGAGACAAGTGCAACCATAATTGATCATATATAGACCAATATACTAGCTCCCATAAATGAAATCTAAAGAAACCCAAAGTATTTCTTTTCCTATGCCAAATCAAAGTCGAGAACAACGTCCAGTATTGGGCCCCTAGTTAAACAAGATGGGTCCTACACAGATGACAACAAGGAAATGAGTGAGCTACTCAAGTCCCCAATATGACTCAGATTTAGCAAGCAGCTAACCTGACTGAGAGTCGAAGATCAAAATGAATTTTTTATGAGAGCCACAGAATTTGGTTAACACAAGCCTATCCGATGCTGTCCTGACGCAAAATGACTTCGAACAGGCGATAAATGACATGCCCATGCACTCTGCCCCAGGGCCAGACTCGTGGAACTCCGTGTTCATCAAGAACTGCAAGAAGCCACTATCACGAGTATTACAACCCAGGAATCCAAATGGCCTGTTATCCCGGGTGTAATGGGAGCAAAATAAACACAGCAGAAAAAGTTTAGACTTATATTATCCTTCACCAATTTAGAACAGCAATATGTACACTATGTACAGTGATAAGTATAGTGCACTCCACGGTAAGCAAGGCAGAAATAGAAGCCACAAGATAGCAGACCGTGCTTCAACCAGCTCTAGAATGGGAATGACAAGGGCAGACAGGAGAGCGGTACCCACATAACCTCTGCGATTGCCAAAACCATCTTCTTATTGGCTAGAACCTGGTCACTAGTTGAACGACGGGGCCCCATCATCAACTTTTAGCAATCTGGTTCGCTGGTTAGGGGAGATAGCCTGTAAATGAGGGTGTGTACATGCGCCGAATAAAGGTTATGTACTCTTTGCATGCCACACCCCCCACCCTGAGAAGGCTCAGGATTAGGCTGCCACCTCCCAGTGGTAACCGTGCCGCCATGGCACAAAATAATGGGACCGCCTTTCCTCTCCACCATCCAACTCTTAGATATAGCTCAGCTTTTCTCGTGACAAAAAGCCAAACCCTAAACTCAAAGTGAGACAGCAGTCAGTCAGGCTAGCATAGGTCCAAGATACAGGCGGACGGTAGCCCGCATCCCCTCACTAAAAAAAACCCCCACACCAGGGGATAAAAAAAAAAGAGCGTGAAAAGGGGTTACCACAAATAACATCCTAACCTAAATAAATAAAAATATTATACTCTAGATAAAGAGTCTGCCAACATATTTTCTTTGCCGGCAATATATTTAATGGAAATATTATAGGGCTGCAGCCTTAGCGTCCAGCGCATAAGCCTTGTGTTGTGGTTCTTCATGGCTTGGAGATATACTAGAGGATTGTGATCACTGTAGACTGTGACCACCTGCGATGTCTGGCCCACATAAACATCGAAATGCTCCAAAGCCAGTACCAGCGCGAGGGCTTCTTTTTCAATGGTAGAGTAAGCCCTCTGATGTGACTGGAACCTGGCTGAAAAGTATGCTACAGGCTGCAACTCCTTGTTCCCGATTTGTAATAGTACTGCTCCAACCCCAGACTCACAAGCATCAACCTGTAATGAAAAAGGTTTGGAGAAGTCTGGAGACAAGAGAAAGGGTGCAGTACACAATAATCTTTTTGCTTTATTAAAAGCAGTGTTACAGTCTGAGGTCCAATTAAAGGGAACTTTGTGACTGGTAAGAGAGGTAAGAGGGGCTACAATATCTGAGAAATTCTTACAGAATCTTCTGTAAAACCCCATCATGCCTAGGAAACGTTGAAGAGATTTCCTATCATGAGGAACTGGATAATCTTTAATTACCTGGAGTTTACCTGGAGAGAGTTCCGGGGGTCAACGCCCCCGCGGCCCGGTCTGTGACCAGGCCTCCTGGTGGATCAGAGCCTGATCTACCAGGCTGTTGCTGCTGGCTGCAGCCTGGTAGATCAGGCTCTGATCCACCAAACCAACGTACGAGCCACAGCCCGGCTGATCCGGAACTGACTTTAGGTGCTTGTCCAGTGCCAGCTTGAAGACTGCTAGGGGTCTGTTGGTAATCCCCCTTATGTGTGCTGGGAGGCAGTTGAACAGTCTCGGGCCCTTGACACTTATTGTATGGTCTCTTAACGTGCTAGTGACATCCCTGCTTTTCATTGGGGGGATGGTGCATCGTCTGCCAAGTCTTTTGCTTTCGTAGTGAGTGATTTTCGTGTGCAAGTTCGGTACTAGTCCCTCTAGGATTTTCCAGGTGTATATAATCATGTATCTCTCCCTCCTGCGTTCCAGGGAATACAGGTTTAGGAACCTCAAGCGCTCCCAATAATTGAGGTGTTTTATCTCCGTTATGCGCGCCGTGAAAGTTCTCTGTACATTTTCTAGGTCGGCAATTTCACCTGCCTTGAAAGGTGCTGTTAGTGTGCAGCAATATTCCAGCCTAGATAGAACAAGTGACCTGAAGAGTGTCATCATGGGCTTGGCCTCCCTAGTTTTGAAGGTTCTCATTATCCATCCTGTCATTTTTCTAGCAGATGCAATTGATACAATGTTATGGTCCTTGAAGGTGAGATCCTCCGACATGATCACTCCCAGGTCTTTGACGTTGGTGTTTCGCTCTATTTTGTGGCCAGAATTTGTTTTGTACTCTGATGAAGATTTAATTTCCTCATGTTTACCATATCTGAGTAATTGAAATTTCTCATCGTTGAACTTCATATTGTTTTCTGCAGCCCACTGAAAGATTTGGTTGATGTCCGCCTGGAGCTTTGCAGTGTCTGCAATGGAAGACACTGTCATGCAGATACCTACTTCATACCTACTTCATGGCCTAGAAAAGTGACAGTGGCCTGGCCAAAGGAATATTTAGATAAATTAACTGTTAAATAGGAACTCTTAAAGGTCTCAAAAAGAGCCTTAAGTCTAAGTAGGTGTTGATCCCAAGTATCAGACACCACCACAATATCATCTAGGTACGCTGCTGTGCCTTCAAGTCCTTTAATAGCCTGATGGATAAGTTTCTGGAATGAAGAGGGGGAATTTTTCATTCCGAAGGGGAGTAACTGTATTGATAATGACCTCCTGGAATTATGAAGGCAGAGATTTCCTTCGCCTTATCCATCAAAGGTACCTGATAGTAACCTTTAAGGAGATGTAACTTGGATACAAAAGTAGCCTTACCCACAAAGTCAATTACGTCATCCAGACGAGGAAGAGGGTAAGCATCTGTAATTGTGACCTCGTTCACCTTACAGTAGTCTGTACACATACGAAACCCTCCATCAGCCTTCTTCACAAGGATGCACGGTGAAGCCCATGGACTAGATGACTCCTCCACTAAACCATGCTTTAACAAAAATTCTACTTCCTGCTGAAGTAACCTTTGCTTTTCAGGATTAGCTCTGTAGGGGGAGAGTTTAATTGGTTTAGAGTTTCCCACATCTACATCATGATAACCTAACGTACATTTTTTCGGCACATCCGAAAAAATATTAGGATATGACTGTAGAAGCTCCGTTAAATTTGTTGCTTGCGTTTCAGATAATCCCTCCATTAAAGGGCTAGGATCCTTGAGAAGGACAGAATTTGAAAGTTTAATATTAATTTCAGAGATAGAGTGCAAAGAATCAGAGTTGTCCTCAGAGGTAGAGGACAGAGTCATTACTGGGACTTTATCTGGTGTATGAAAAGACTTTAATTGATTAATGTGGTAAGTTTTAGATTTTGAGGTCTTATCAATGGGAGCTACCACAATTTACATCAGATAATCTACTTACAATCTGCATAGGTACCGTAAATCTAGCTTTCAAGGTGTGACCAGGTATAGGTTCCTGCACCAACACCTTGTCTCCTGGATGGAAGGAGCAGAATAATGCACTTCTGTCATACCTCTGTTTCATCTTACTTTGAGCTGTCTTTAGGTTAGCCTTGGCTAACTGACGTGCCACCTGCAACCTTGAAGACGGGTTGTAGAGTGTTGAGCTAACATCATCTCCCATCCATCCTTCTTTGAGCACCCGAAGAGGACCTCGTACATTGTGCCCAAAGATCAGCTCAAACGGACTATACCCTGTAGAATCTTGCACCGTCTCTCGTACTGAGAACAGCAACAAAGGTAGTGATTCATCCCAGTCTGTAGGAAAGTGCATGCAAAAACTTCTCATCATTGTTTTTAATGTCTGATGGAATCTTTCCAAGGCGCCTTGGGACTGAGGATGATAGGCAGTGGATAAGTTGTGGATTATCCCTAAGCTAGTTAATACTTCCCTAAATGCTTTGGCAGTGAAGTTAGTACCTTGATCACTTTGAATAGTTTTAGGAATGCCAAAACAAGAAATGAATTTGGTTAAAGCTTTGAGAATAGCTTTAGTATTAATACTACGCATGGGAATTGCTTCAGGATATCTGGTTACTTTATCCATAATCGTAAATAAATATTGATTTCCCGACTTTGACATAGGTAGTGGACCTTCACAATCTATAATTAAATCTGCAAAAGGTTCTCCATCAGCAGGTATAGGTTGGAGAGGTACAGGTTTAATGGAATGTCCAGGTTTCCCTACTTGCTGACATTCTCGGCAACACCTAATATGATTCTTCACATCTTTCTTTAATTTTGGCCAATAAAATTCTTTTGTGATTCTATACAAGGTTTTTGTAATTCCTAAGTGACCTCCTAATGACGAATTATGAGCTATATTTAATATTTGAGGTCTAAACTTGGTTGGAACCACTAACCTGTCATACAATTGCCGGCCCTCTATCTCCTTACCAGTCTCAGTGCAGATCAAATAATTGTTTTTAACTTCATACTTGACAGGATGACCCAAAGAGGATTTACCCATGGCTGCCTGAAAAGCGAATTTTAAAGAAGGGTCCTTTCGTTGTTCCTCCCGGAAGGACAGTCCCTCGGGCATGGAAACAGAGACATCTGGCAATCCTGCAACCTGGGAATAGGAAGGCTTGATCGGGGTCTGTTCACTTGATTTACGAGGCTCTGGCCGGTGTGCCTCATAAAACAACGTGGCTATTCAGAGATCGGAGTCGTCCAAGGATAGGTCAACATTCCCTCCAGACAACCCTTGGGATGTTGCCCGAGTTATGGCCAACACCGGAGAAGAATTAATCATTATAGGTTCAGGACACGAACTAACAGTAGTAATGTTATTACCCAGTAATAACATGGCATCTTTCATGGGAAATCCTTTTGAGACACCTACAGTCAAGTACCCAGTGTAATATTTGCACTGTACATAAATTTTATGCAAAGGAACAGAATATATAGCTCCTCCAAATGCTTCCAATAAAACATAGGAATTCAAGGAAGTATTCTCTGAAAGGGGTAATATTCCTTCTCTTACAAGTTAGCAATATGCTCCAGTATCTCTCAAGGTCTTTACTTTAGTTGTTTCTGAGTTTTCCTGAAGGGAAATAAGACTCTTGCAATAATAAGGGGCCATACCTTTTTCTACTTCTCTAGGGGACATGTTACTAGGGATATTAGAGATTTTCCCAATGGGTTGGGGTTTATGGGGGCAGTTGGGACGGATGTGACCTACTTTGTTACAGAAGAAGCAGACGACAGGCTTGCCCTTTACTTCCTGCTGACGTTGCAAATGGTGTCGTTCTGGCTGGTGTCTCTCTGGATACTGTTGTCGAGATGCACCATGTTGAGTAGTTTGCCTCTCCGCAGGTGGACCATATGTTGAGAAGCGTGGCTCACCAGGTGACAGTTGGCTGACGTAGACGTTCTCCCTCCGGCTGGCACTTCATTCTCCAAGGTTGACGATCTCTGCTCATGCCAGGCTGTTGAAAAAAGAGACGGGACCGCTCGGACAAGGAGCGGTTAGTTTCGAAGGTATCAGCCAACCTGGCTGCCTCCAATGCAGTGGTTAAGTCATGATCCTGCAGAAAGACTCGAATCTCTGATCCCACAGACTCCAGCAGGTTATCAATCAGAATAAGCTGTACCAGCTCCTCAAAGGTAGAGACACCACTTGCTTTATACCAGCTGGTAAAAAGCTTTGGTTTGCTGTCTCACAAAGTCCACTAGGGATTGACCAAGCTGCCGCCTGCTTAATTTAAAAAATTTTCTATATTTGGCTGGGATACATGTATATGCTCCCAACACTGTGGTCTTCACTGCTTGATAATCAGAAAATTCAGAGTCATTTAATACTGACGTAAATTCCTGTGCCTTACCCAATAATGCTGTATGAACCAACGATGCCCAATGCTGTTCCGGCCACCTCAAGGCTCGAGCCTGATTTTCGAAGCTTTCGAAAAATTGCTCTGGCTCGGCCTCATTGAAGCGGGGAACAAGCTGTACTGCTTTTTGTAAACTAAAATCATTTACAGAATGCGAAAACTGCCTCCTTTCTCTTTCCCTATCATATTCTTCCCTTGCGAATGCTCTCTGTTCCCTAGTTTGCTCAAGACTGATTTTTGCCAGCTCAAGTGCCAACGACGCTGATTCACCCTGAGACAACCCAGCTGCACTATACTGACCATTTTGCTCCGTAGGTGTATCATCTTCCTCGTGCGAGAACATAGGAGTTTTTGCTCTAGCTCCCGTAGAGGGAGGAGTCTGATGTGCCATCTCTTCTTCTATAAGTTTGTCAGCAATCAGTGAACACAGTTGCGCAGCTGTGAGAGTGCGTTTGTATTTAATGCCAATGGAACGAGCAATTTGCCAACAACACTGTAGGGACAATTTAGGTAGGTTATGCAAAGTATATGCCGACACCAGACGTCTGACTCGTCTAGGTGGCATAAGTTATTCGCTATGCACAGTACGATTGCAGAATTCCCCAACGTAACACGTTAATTTGCAGAACACGCTTAGCTATGCACAGTACGATTACAGAATACGCATACAAGCAAAGCTGACTGTATAATTCTCCACACCGAACAGGCTAGTAACAACTGACACTCAAAATTTGTAAAGCAATGCCAGACACCTACACTGTTCTAGAAGATTGACCGTAGCGAAGCGAGCACACCGAACAAGCTAGTAGCGAGCTGTTGAACGATCACACAATAGCAAGGCTGACCATAAAGCAACTGACATGCAAAATTTGTAAAGCAATGCCAGACAGCAAGCTGCACAATGTTCCTGCTATGAGCTTCACCCTAAGCTCAACCGTTTCTCTAAGTCCAGCTCCAGCTCCAGCTCTCGGACAGGCTACCCATATTACAACCCAGGAATCCAAATGGCCTGTTATCCCGGGTGTAATGGGAGCAAAATAAACACAGCAGAAAAAGTTTAGACTTATATTATCCTTCACCAATTTAGAACAGCAATATGTACACTATGTACAGTGATAAGTATAGTGCACTCCACGGTAAGCAAGGCAGAAATAGAAGCCACAAGATAGCAGACCGTGCTTCAACCAGCTCTAGAATGGGAATGACAAGGGCAGACAGGAGAGCGGTACCCACATAACCTCTGCGATTGCCAAAACCATCTTCTTATTGGCTAGAACCTGGTCACTAGTTGAACGACGGGGCCCCATCATCAACTCTTAGCAACCTGGTTCGCTGGTTGGGGGAGATAGCCTGTAAATGAGGGTGTGTACATGCGCCGAATAAAGGTTACGTACTCTTTGCATGCCACAACGAGCTTTTACAATCCTATGGAGAGGGAGGATGGACACTGGGGTCGTCCCATAGCTACTAAAAGCAACAGACATAGCCCCACTCCACAAAGGGGGCAGTAAAGCAATAGCAAAGAACTACAGACCGATAGCACTAACATCCCATATCATAAAAATCTTTGAAAGGGTCCTAAGAATCAAGATCACCACCCATCTAGAAACCCATCAGTTACACAACCCAGGGCAACATTGGTTTAGAACAGATCGCTCCTGTTTGTCTCAACTATTGGATCACTACTACAAGGTCCTAGATGCACCAGAAGACAAAAAGAATGCAGATGTAATATATACAGAATTTGCAAAAGCCTTCGACAAGTGTGACCATGGCGTAATAGCGCACAAAATGCGTGCTAAAGGAATAACAGAAAAAGTTGGTAGATGGATCTATAATTTCCTCACAAACAGAACACAGAGTAGTAGTCAACAGAGTAAAGTCCGAGGCAGCTACGGTGAAAAGCTCTGTACCACAAGGCACAGTACTCGTTCCCATCTTGATTCTCATCCTCATATCTGACAAAGACAAGGATGTCATCCACAGCACCGTGTCTTCCTTTGCAGATGACACCCGAATCTGCATGACAGTGTCTTCCATTGCAGACACTGCAAGGCTCCAGGCGGACATCAACCAAATCTTTCAATGGGCTGCAGAAAACAATATGAAGTTCAATGATGAGAAATTTCAATTACTCCGATATGGTAGACACGAGGAAATCAAAACTTCATCAGAGTACAAAACAAATTCCGGCCACAAAATAGAGCGAAAAATAAACATCAAAGACCTGGGAGTGATCATGTTGGAGGATCTCACCTTCAAGGACCATAACATTACATCAATTGCAGCTGCTAGAAAAATGACAAGATGGATAATGAGAACCTTCAAAACTAGGGATGCCAAGCCCATGATGACACTCTTCAGGTCGCTTGTTCTATCTAGGCTGGAATATTGCTTCACACTAACAGCACCTTTCAAGGCAGGTGAAATTGCTGACCTAGAAAATGTACAGAGAACCTTCACAGCGCGCATAACAGAGATAAAACACCTCAATTACTAGGAGCGCTTAAAGTTCCTGAACCTGTACTCCCTGGAACGCAGGCGGGAGAGATACATAATTATATACACCTGGAAAATCCTAGAGGGACTAGTACCGAACTTGCACACGAAAATCACTCACAACAGAAGCAAAAGACTTGGCAGACGATGCAACATCCCCCCAATGAAAAGCAGGGGTGTCACTAGCACGTTAAGAGACAATACAATAAGTGTCAGGGGCCCGAGACTGTTCAACTGCCTCCCAGCATACATATGGGGGATTACCAATAGACCCCTAGCAGTCTTCAAGCTGGCACTGGACAAGCACCTAAAGTCGGTACCTGACCAGCCGGGCTGTGGCTCGTATGTTGGATTGCGTGCAGCCAGCTGTAACAGCCTGGTTGATCAGGCTCTGATCCACCAGGAGGCCTGGTCACAGACCGGGTCACGGGGGCGTTCACCCCCGGAACTCTCTCCAGGTAAACTCCCCTTAAATCAGAGATAATCACAGACAGCACTACAGACCACTACCCTACCTTCCTCTTAACAAACATTGGTAAACCATCACTGGAAAACAAGTTTCTTTTAGACTCCAGAGGAGACATCAATAAGTAACTTCACAACAGAGCTAGGTACGGTTGACTGGCCTACAGAATTCTCCAATGCCAATGGTACTGATGGTTGGATAGACATATTTCTTAATAAATTACTTAGACTATATAACATTGTCCTATAAAAATGAAAAATTATGAATAAATGTCTTGGTTGCCCATGGCTGACTAACAGCATAATAAGATCCATTGATAAGATTAGATTAGATTTTGCCACCGAAGTGGCTAGTTTATTGTGCACCCCATATCCATCCTGTGGACGGTAGCGCGAGAGCATGTGGATATACAAAAGGCCTAGGAACTAGGCCCCAAAGGGTTAACAGGAATACATATGGATTTATATCTACATATCTATAGTTCACTTATCTGTTACAAGCAAATTTAGGAAATTTGCTTAGTATATCTGGTATCTTATTTTCATTAATAAGATATCTTGACATGTCACATAGGTTATTATACTGTATGTCTCTGTATTCCTCAATAAGTGGACAATTAAGCACATAGTGTTCAAGAGAGTGACCATATGCCTGATCACATAATTTACATTTAGTTTGATCATCATCTGTGTGTCTCCCAAACTGCCAGAAGTACTTGTAACCAAGCCTAAGCCTGGCCACTACAACATCAGTCAGTCTGTTCACATTGCAAGTTGCTCCATAAACATACTTATCTACGTTCATGTTATCATAGTGGGTTATAGATCTACTCAGGCTTCTAACTGCATTCCTATAACAATCATCTTCATTATTTACTTCTCTCCTAATATTATTCCTAATGCTAGACACAGTTATACCAAAGTTATATTCTACGTTCTCCTTCTGGATACTCTTCTTGGCTAACATATCAACTTTATCATGAAGGAGTAATCCAATGTGTGATGGGATCCATAGCAATTGTACATTAATTCCTTTGTCCCTAATTTTTGAGTATCTATACCTGGCTTCCCCAATGAGCATGTTGTTGGAGTCATTATATGAGCCAAGAGCCTTCAATGATGACATAGAATCAGTAATGATGATAGAGTCAAGCTCAGTGTCATAGGTTAGCTTTAGCGCCATTAGGATTGCAAACAATTCAGTTTGCAGTGTAGACGCCCATTTGTTAATTCTTATGCCTAACTCAACAAATTTATTATCGTTCTTAACTAGGGAGGTGGCAACAAGAGCAGATGCAGCCCTGCCAGAAGACTCCTGTTTAGATCCATCAGTGTATATAACTTGTGATAACTTGTTACTACCAGCTAGGTGAGAAATTTCTTCTTGAGCAGTTGCTCTAACAAGAGATTTAAGGAAGGGATTACTAGCAATGAGCTTCTTGGGAGGGACT
This sequence comes from Cherax quadricarinatus, assembly GCF_038502225.1. Taxonomy (NCBI): domain Eukaryota; kingdom Metazoa; phylum Arthropoda; class Malacostraca; order Decapoda; family Parastacidae; genus Cherax; species Cherax quadricarinatus. The sequence goes on along the minus strand of NC_091360.1, from coordinate 22,936,937 downwards.
TGTAGGTATGTGATATTAAATGAACACATCTTCCATGGAGGGGTGAAATGCTCTTGTTGCCTACAGTGATACAGTTCATGCAGGTTATAAAACTTAATGCAATTGCACGTTTTCACAATCCATTTAGATCTGTGTGTATTTACCTCTAGACACTTGGTAAGATTCACTGTGACAGTGTCTGGTTCGTTTCTCAACATTCTAATACCGAGTACAGTGTTAATTTCAACAATCCTATCACTGATACTAGAAATACCAAGCTCCTTCCTCATGTTAAGAACTTTTGTAGATCTGGGACAGCCAAGAATAGTCCTGAGAGCTTCATTTTGCATTAACTCCAAGGGTCGGAGGGAACTTTCTCTAGCTAATATCAACATGGGAGCAGCATAATCAATTAAGGACCTAACATAGGCTATGTACATCATTCTCACGATTCTCACATTAGCACCATAGTTGGGATTGTAGCCAGCAACAGCTTTGAGAGCATTTAGCCTAGCTTTACATTTCTTGTTTAGTTGTGGTATAGTGGATTTGTTAAAGGGTACATCTACACCAAGATATCTGTAAGTTTTAACGTAGCTAATGATTTCACCCTGCAAATAGATGGGTGGGGGATGTCGTTTGCTTGTTAATATCTTTGTTTTAAAGGAAGATATTATGAGGCCTAGTCGATTACAAATTGCTTGAACTTCATTGTGGCATGCAAAGAGTACGTAACCTTTATTCGGCGCATGGACACACCCTCATTTACAGGCTATCTCCCCCAACCAGCGAACCAGGTTGCTAAGAGTTGATGATGGGGCCCCATCGTTCAACTAGTGACCAGGTTCTAGCCAATAAGAAGGTGGGATTGACAATCGCAGAGGTTATGTGGATACCGCTCTCCTGTCTGCCCTTGTCATTCCCACTCTAGAGCTGGTTGAAGCACGGTGTGCTATCTTGTGGCTTCTATTTCTGCCTTGCTTACCGTGGAGTGCACTATATTTATCACTGTACATAGTGTACATATTGCTGTTATAATTGGTGAAGGATAATATAAGTCTAAACTTTTTCTACTGTGTTTATTTGCTCCCATTACACCTGGGATAACAGGCCATTTGAAATCCTAGGTTGTAATATGGGTAGCCTGTCCGAGAGCTGAACTTAGAGAAACGGTTGAGCTTAGGGTGAAGCTTGTAGCAGGAACATTGTGTAGCTTGCTGTTTCGCTTCGCTTTAAAAATTTTGCGTGTCAGTTGCTTATGATCAGCCTTGCTATTGTGTGATCGTTCAACAGCTCGCTACTAGCTTGTTCAGTGTGCTCGCTTCGCTACGGTCAATCTTGTGTGCAGTCGGCTTTGCTTGTATGCGTATTCTGCAATCGTACTGTGCATAGCTAAGCGTGTTCTGCAAATTAACGTGTTACGTTGGGGTATTCGTACTGTGCATAGCGAATAACTTATGCCACCTAGACGAGTCAGACGCCTGGTGTCGGCATATACTTTGCATAACCTACCTAAATTGTCTCTACAGCGTTGTTGGCAAATTGCTCGTTCCATTGGCATTCCCTATAAACGCACTCTTACAGCTGCGCAACTGCGTTCACTTATTGCTGACATACTTATTGAAGAAGAGATGGCACATCAAACTCCTCCCTCTACGGGAGCTAGGGCAAAAACTACTATGTTCTCGCACGAGGAAGATGATATACCTACGGAGCAAAATGGTCAGTATAGTGCAGCTGGGTTGTCTCAGGGTGAATCAGCGTCGTTGGCACTTGAGCTGGCAAAAATCAATCTTGAGCAAACTAGGGAACAGAGAGCATTCGCAAGGGAAGAATTTGATAGGGAAAGAGAAAGGAGGCAGTTTTCGCATTCTGTAAACGATTTCAGTTTACAAAAAGCAGTACAGCTTGTTCCCCGCTTCAATGAGGCCGAACCAGAGCAATTTTTCGAAAGCTTCGAAAATCAGGCTCGAGCCTTGAGGTGGCCGGAACAGCACTGGGCAGCGTTGGTTCATACAGCATTATTGGGTAAGGCACAGGAATTTACGTCGGTATTAACTGACGCTGAATTCTCTGATTATCAAGTAGTGAAGACCACAGTGTTGGGAGCATATACATGTATCCCAGCTAAATATCGTAAGACCTTCAAATTGAACAGGCGGCAGCTTGGTCAATCCCTGGTGGACTTTGTGAGACAGCAAACCAAAGCTTTTACCAGCTGGTATAAAGCGAGTGGTGTCTCTAACTTTGAGGAGCTGGTGCAGCTTATTCTGATTGATAACCTGCTGGAGTCTGTGGGACCAGAGGTTCGTGTCTTTCTGCAGGATCGTGACTTAACCACTGCATTGGAGGCGGCCAGGTTGGCTGATACCTTCGAAACGAACCGCTCCTTGTCCGAGCGGTCCTGTCTCTCTTTTCAACAGTCTGGCGTGAGCAGAGATCGACAACATTGGAGAATGAAGTGCCAGCAGGAGGGAGAGCGTCTACGTCATCCAAATAAGTCACCTGGTGAGCCACGCTTCTCAACATATGGTCCCCCTGCGGAGAGGCAAACTACTTATGGAACATCTCGACAACAATATCCAGAGAGGCACCAGCCAGAACGACACCACTTGCAACGTCATCAGGGAGTAAAGGGCAAGCCTGTCGTCTGCTTCAGATGCAATAAAGTAGGTCACATCAGTTCCAACTGCCCTCAAAAACCTCAACCCATCGGGAAAATCTCTAATATCCCTAGTAACATGTCCCCTAGAGAAGTAGAAAAAGGTATGGCCCCTTATTATTGCGAAAGTCTTATTTCCCTTCAGGAAAACTCAGAACCAACTAAAGTAAATACCTTTAGAGATACTGGAGCATATTGCTCACTTGTCAGAGAAGGAATATTACCCCTTTCAGAGAATACTTCCTTGAATTCCTCAGTTTTATTGGAAGCTTACGGAGGAGCTATATATTCAGTTCCTTTGCATAAAATTTATGTACAGTGCAAATATTACACTGGGTACTTGACTGTAGGTATCTCAAAAGGATTTCCCATGAAAAATGCCATGTTATTACTGGGTAATAACATTACTACTGTTACTTCGTGTCCTGAACCTATAATGATTAATGCTTCTCCAGTGTTGGCCATAACTCGGGCAACATCCCAAGGGTTGTCTGGGGAGAATGTTGACCTATCCTTGGACGACTCCGATCTCGGAATAGCCACGTTGTTTTATGAGACACACCGGCCGGAGTCTCGTAAATCAAGTGAACAGACCCCGATCAAGCCTTCCTATTCCCAGGTTGCAGGATTCCCAGATGTCTCTGTTTCCATGCCCGAGGGACTGTCCTTCCGGGAGGAACAACGAAAGGACCCTTCTTTAAAATTCGCTTTTGAGGCAGCCATGGGCAAATCCTCTTTGGGTCATCCAGTCAAGTATGAAGTTAAAAATGATTATTTGGTATGCACTGAGACTGGTAAGGAGATAGAGGGCCGGCAATTATACGACAGGTTAGTGGTTCCAACCAAGTATAGACCTCAGATATTAAATATAGCTCATAATACGTCATTAGGAGGTCACTTAGGAATTACAAAAACCTTGTATAGAATCACAAAAGAATTTTATTGGCCAAAATTAAAGAAAGATGTGAAGAATCATATTAGGTGTTGCCGAGAATGTCAGCAAGTTGGGAAACCTGGACATTCCATTAAACCTGCACCTCTCCAACCCATACCTGCTGATGGAGAACCTTTTGCAGATTTAATTATAGATTGTGTAGGTCCACTACCTAAGTCAAAGTCTGGAAATCAGTATTTATTTACAATTATGGATAAAGTAACCAGATATCCTGAAGCAATCCCAATGCCTAGTATCAATACTAAAGCTATTCTCAAAGCTTTAACAAAATTCATTTCTTGTTTTGGCATTCCTAAAACTATACAAAGTGATCAAGGTACTAACTTCACTGCCAAAGCATTTAGGGAAGTATTAACTAGGTTAGGGATAATTCACAACTTATCCACTGCCTATCACCCTCAGTCCCAAGGCGCCTTGGAAAGATTCCACCAAACATTAAAAACAATGATGAGAAGTTTTTGCATGCACTTTCCGACAGATTGGGATGAATCTCTACCGTTGTTGCTATTCTCAGTACGAGAGACGGTGCAAGAGTCTACAGGGTATAGTCCGTTTGAGCTGATCTTTGGGCACAATGTACGAGGTCCTCTTCGGGTGCTCAAAGAAGGATGGATGGGAGAAGACGTAAGCTCAGCACTCTACAACCCGTCTTCAAGGTTGCAGGTGGCACGTGAGTTAGCCACGGCTAACCTAAAGATAGCTCAAAGTAAGATGAAACAGAGGTATGACAAAAGTGCACAATTCCGCTCCTTCCATCCAGGAGACAAGGTGTTGGTGCAGGAACCTATACCTGGCCACACCTTGAAAGCTAGATTTACGGGACCTATGCAGATAGTAAGTAGATTATCTGATTTAAATTATGTGGTAGCTCCCATTGGTAAGACCTCAAAAACAAAAACTTACCACATTAATCAAATCAAGGCCTTTCATACACCAGATAAAGTCCAAGTAATGACTTTGTCCTCTACCTCTGAGGACGACTCTGACTCTTTGCACTCTATCTCTGAAATTAATACTAAACTTTCCAATTCTGTCCTCCTCAAGGATCTTAGCCCTTTAATGGATGGATTATCTGAAATACAAGCAACAAATTTAACTGAGCTTCTACAGTCATATCCTAATATTTTTTCGGATGTGCCGAAAAAATGTACGTTAGGTTACCATGATGTAGATGTGGGAAAATCTAAACCAATTAAACTCTCCCCCTACAGAGCTAATCCTGAAAAGCAAAGGCTACTTCAGCAGGAAGTAGACTTCTTGTTAGAACATGGTTTAGTGGAGGAGTCATCTAGTCCATGGGCTTCACCGTGCATCCTAGTAAAGAAGGCTGATGGAGGGTTTCGTATGTGCACAGACTACCGTAAAGTGAACGAGGTCACAATTACAGATGCTTACCCTCTTCCTCGTCTGGATGACGTAATTGACTTTGTGGGTAAGGCTACTTTTGTGTCCAAATTAGATCTCCTTAAAGGTTACTATCAGGTACCTTTGACAGATAAGGCGAAGGAAATCTCTGCCTTCGTAATTCCAGGAGGTCATTATCAGTATACAGTTACCCCCTTCGGAATGAAAAATTCCCCCTCTTCATTCCAGAAACTCATCCATCAGGCTATTAAAGGACTTGAAGGCACGGCAGCATACCTAGATGATATTGTTGTGGTGTCTGATACTTGGGATCAACACCTACTTAGACTTAAAGCTCTGTTTGAGACCTTTAAGAATTCCCAATTAACAGTTAATTTATCTAAATCTTCCTTTGGCCAGGCCACTATCACTTTTCTAGGCCATGAAGTAGGTAGTGGTAATGTTGCACCTAAACTTGCTAAAGTTCTTTCGATTAAAGATTATCCAGTTCCTCATGATAGGAAATCTCTTCAACGTTTCCTAGGCATGATAGGATTTTACAGAAGATTCTGTAAGAATTTCTCAGATATTGTAGCCCCTCTTACCTCTCTTACCAGTCATAAAGTTCCCTTTAATTGGACGTCAGATTGTAACACTGCTTTTAATAAAGCAAAAAGATTATTGTGCTCTGCACCCATTCTCCTGTCTCCAGACTTCTCCAAACCTTTTTCATTACAGGTTGATGCTTGTGAGTCTGGGGTTGGGGCGGTACTATTACAAATCGGGAACAAGGAGTTGCAGCCTGTAGCATACTTTTCAGCCAAGTTCCAGCCACATCAGAGAGCTTACTCTACCATTGAAAAAGAAGCCCTCGCGCTGGTACTGGCTTTGGAACATTTCGATGTTTATGTGGGCCAGACATCGCAGGTGGTCACAGTCTACAGTGATCACAACCCGTTAGTCTATCTCCAAGCCATGAAGAATCACAACACAAGGCTTATGCGTTGGACGCTCAGGCTGCAGCCCTACAATTTCAAAATTCAGTACATTGCCGGCAAAGAAAATGTGTTGGCAGACTCTTTGTCAAGAGTCTAGTTTAATATTTTATTTAGGTTAGGATGTATTTGTGGTAACCCCCCTTTCAAGCTCTTTTTTTTTATCCCCTGATGTGGGGTTTTTTTTTTAGTGAGGGGATACGGGCTACCGTCCGCTTGTATCTTGGACCTATGTTGGCCTATCTGACTGCTGTCTCACTCTGAGTTTAGGGTTTGGCTTTTGGTCACTAGGAAAGCTGAGCTCTATCTAAGAGTGGGATGGTGGAGAGGATAGGCGGTCCCATTATTTTGTGCCATGGCGGCACGGTTACCACTGGGAGGTGGCAGCCTAATCCTGAGCCTTCTCGGGGGTGGGGGTGTGGCATGCAAAGAGTACGTAACCTTTATTCGGCGCATGGACACACCCTCATTTACAGGCTATCTCCCCCAACCAGCGAACCAGGTTGCTAAGAGTTGATGATGGGGCCCCATCGTTCAACTAGTGACCAGGTTCTAGCCAATAAGAAGGTGGGATTGACAATCGCAGAGGTTATGTGGATACCGCTCTCCTGTCTGCCCTTGTCATTCCCACTCTAGAGCTGGTTGAAGCACGGTGTGCTATCTTGTGGCTTCTATTTCTGCCTTGCTTACCGTGGAGTGCACTATATTTATCACTGTACATAGTGTACATATTGCTGTTATAATTGGTGAAGGATAATATAAGTCTAAACTTTTTCTACTGTGTTTATTTGCTCCCATTACACCTGGGATAACAGGCCATTTGAAATCCTAGGTTATGGTATTCATCTTCTTATGCCCTGTTGTATGGATCATGATATCATCAGCATAGCTTATAGCTATATGTTTAGGTGAGGCAGGTAGAGCATTTAGGAGAGCATTAATCAGAATATTAAATAGCATGGGACTAAGAACTCCTCCCTGCGGTGTACCTAAATACATTTCTTTAGAATCACTTCTGAAGCCTTGGTAAAGGACAGAGGATACTCTATTTGACAGGTATCCTATTATCCAGCAGAGTAAGCTACCACCAATATTCATTTTGGCTAGTTCATGTAATATAACGGTTCTGTTTGCAATATCAAATGCAGATTTTAGATCAAGAAAAGTGGTAAAACTAGTAGAGGTGTGTGCAGTGAGAAAGGTGGAAATACAGTTCTGCACACTTTTACCTTTCATGAACCCATAGAGGTAGGGGGAAAGTTGATGTCTGATTCTGTAGTACAATCTGTTAAGCATCATTCTTTCAAAAGTTTTGCAAAGACAACTAGTTAAGGAGATCGGCCTAAATGTATCAGGCTGTTGGGGCTTAGGGATAGGCACAATGAGACTATTGGTCCAGGAAGTAGGAAGAACGCCCTCAGTGTAACTGAGATTATACAGTGCCAACAAAGGGTTATCAGGCACGTGCCTTAGAGTTCTGAGAATATCATAGGTTATACCATCCTCTCCAGGAGCAGTTGATCGACCTTTGGTTAATGCATTATCTAATTCATACTCGGTAAAGAGGCAATCACTCTCATCAATATTTTGCCTCATAAAATTAATCAGTTTCAACATTTCTTCAGAAGTACTCTCTAATTTTTTTCTAATATGAGATGGAAGGCTTTCATGCCTGGATGTTTTGGACCAGTCATTTATGAGGTCATTTGCTTTTTCAAGAGGAAAGGGATGAGCAACATTGCCAGTCTTTTTCCTGGTTATTTTATTTATACCTTTCCAAGCCAAACTCAAAGGGGTGGACCTATTTAATCCACTAACAAACTGTTCCAATTCCTGTTGCCTAAGTTCTTCCTTTCTATTCCTTGCATTTGTTGTAGTGATACTGGTCCTGTGAGGAGCAGCAGCAGGATAATACTGCACCACCTCTAGGGGCCCTTAACAACAACAACAACAGTTTGGTGTGGTCATGGGCACCAACACATGGTGTGTGATTCTCTTATACTTTATCCATTTATCTGCGATGCAGATTACATGGTGAGTTTAAATATGTGGCCTGTAGTTATAACTTTTCTCTTGACATATGCAAGACATCACCATCCCTGTAGAAGCCATTATTAGATGTACTAGTCATTATATTTTGTTGTTGCAGAAGTACTATGAAGATTCTATGTTCAATAAAGCCTAGAGATAAGGCCTGTGTTTCTATCACAACAATTTATTGAACATAGAATCCTGGGCTACCTGGTGGTGATCCTGCGCTAGACTACATCACAACATGGAGCGTTTACTGAAACCTGAGAGGCTAGACTGTGACCCCAGCTTATCAACGGCTGCTCAGGAATGGAAGCACTGGTTTAAGACTTTCGAAAACTTCTTGGGAGCCCTTCCTAAAGAAGATCTAGATAAACTAAGTCTGCTCATCAATTTTGTGTCACCTAAGATATATGAGGCTATTTCTGAGTGTAATACCTACGAAGATGCTATCAAAACCCTCAAGTCTCAGTATATTAAACCTACAAATGAAATCTTTGCACGCTATCGCCTTGCAACTCGCCGCCAGCAGATTGATGAGTCCTTAGAGGAATACTTTCAAGCACTGAAAATCTTAGGTAAGGACTGTCACTTCCAAGCAGTGACAGCTGCTCAGTATTGTGAAGAGTCCATCAGGGATGCTTTTATCAGTGGCCTGCAATCACCAATAATAAGGCAGCGTTTATTGGAGAATAAAACTCTCGACTTAGCTGCTGCCTTTGACCAGGCAAGAGCTCTAGATTCAGCCCAGAAGAATTCTGAAGTATACAGTACCGCTCAGCCTTCTCGAGTGGTAAGTGCTGCAATTCCTGACCAAGACTCTTGCAATGAAGTTACTGTGGAACCTGCCTCAGTGACAGCAGCAGCAGGTACGGTGTGTTTCTTTTGTGGTTTTTCAAGACATCCACGTCCAAAGTGTCCTGCTCGTGAAGCAATGTGCCATAAATGCCACAAGAAAGGTCACTTTGCGAAAGTATGTCGTGCTAATGCATCAACAAGAGCTAGTGCCTCCACACATTCCAGTGATCATGCGACTCTAGCAACAGTGACTTCTGCGGCTACTCCAAATTCACTGTCAAAGGCAGTTGTGAAAGTATTCATCAAAGGAACAGAAGTAGATGGTCTTATTGATAGTGGCAGCTCAGAGAGTTTCATCAACCTTGACTTAGTTAAACGGCTCTCCTTGACTCTACATCACTCATCAGGTACCGTTTCCATGGCATCAACATCTCTCTCTATTCAGACCTTAGGGTTTTGTAAGGTAAATCTCAGAGTTAATGGAAAGGATTATCAAGATGTACATTTAGCTATTCTGCCACAACTGTGCTCTGATGTTATCCTTGGTCAGGACTTTCAGAAGCTGCATGGTAGTGTCACCTTAACATATGGAGGTGAACTGCCTCCTCTTGTTGTCTGTGGACTTAGCACTTTAAGGGTAGACCCACCAAAGCTGTTTGCAAATCTTACCGCGGATTGCCATCCTATATCAGCTAAGTCACGCCGCTATTCTTATGAGGATCGGATGTTCATTGAGAAAGAAACTCAGAGGCTGCTGAAGGAGGGTATTATAGAACCGAGTGATTCTCCTTGGCGTGCACAGGTTGTTGTTGTTAAGGATGGTTATAGGAAACGGAGACTGGCTATCGATTACTCTGAGACAATCAACAAATTTACACTTCTTGATGGGTACCCTCTACCTCGAATTGACGATACAGTGAACAAAATTGCTCAGTACTACGTGTTTAGCACAATTGATCTGCAGAGTGCCTATCATCAAGTCCCTATAAGGAATGAAGATAAACCATACACAGCGTTTCAGGCTAGTGATGGCCTGTATCAGTTTACCAGAGTCCCTTTTGGAGTCACCAATGGGGTAGCCTGCTTCCAACGAATTATGGATTCACTCATTCAGGAAGAGCAACTCATGGGAACTTACGCGTATTTAGATAATGTTACCATTTGTGGCAAGACCCAGGAGGAACATGATGCAAACCTTGATAAGTTTTTGGAAGCCGCCAAGAAGAAAAATATCAGTTACAATGAGGAAAAGTGCACTTTTTCAACTAAAAGGCTTAGCATCCTTGGTTATGTAGTGGAAGGAGGTTCAATATTCCCAGACCCTGAACGACTACGACCTCTACGGGAACTTCCAATGCCTCAAGACAAAAAGTCACTCCGAAGAACTCTTGGTCTCTTTGCTTATTACTCACAATGGATCTACAACTATTCAAGTAAAGTCCGCCCATTGAGTGCTACCACATTTCCTGTGACAAAGGAAGCAGAAGCCGCTTTCCATACTCTCAAACAGGACATTGAAAACTCAGTAGTTCAAGCCATTGATGAGTCCCTACCATTCGAAGTGGAAACGGATGCATCTGACATTGCCATTGCTGCAGTCTTATCTCAGGCAGGACGACCAGTAGCCTTCTTTTCGAGAACTTTTCAAGGATCAGAGAAATGTTATGCTGCTGTAGAAAAGGAAGCCCAGGCCATCATAGAAGCAGTTCGCCACTGGAGGCATTATTTAACTGGTAGACATTTCACCATAAGGACTGACCAACGGTCCGTGATGTATATGTTCGACAAGAGGCACAAAAGTAGGATAAAGAATGACAAGATATTACGCTGGAGGATGGAACTATCGTGTTATGACTTTGATATCCTGTACCGACCGGGTCAAGAGAACATCTCACCTGATGCATTCTCTAGGTCCCACTGTGGAGCAGCATGTCATGATTTGCAATCACTCTCATCTCTCCACAAGGCTTTGTGTCACCCAGGAGTTACACGCCTGTACCATTTTGTCAAATCAAAGAACATGCCCTACTCAGTGGAAGATGTGCGACAAGTGATCAGAGCATGCAGAGTATGTGCAGAGTGCAAGCCAAACTTTCATCAGCCAGAGAAGACTCATCTCATAAAATCCACCCAGCCTTTCGAAAGATTGAATATAGATTTCAAAGGACCTCTACCAAGCACAAATCAGAATAGGTATTTCCTTAACATAGTAGATGAATATTCAAGGTTTCCCTTTGTATTCCCCTGTGCAAATATGGCTGCTTCAACTGTTATTAGTTGTCTTTCACAGTTGTTCTCTATTTTTGGTATGCCAGCTTATATCCATTCAGACAGGGGATCCTCGTTCATGAGTAACGAACTTCAGGAGTTTTTGGCTAGCAAAGGTATTGCCTGCAGCAGAACAACAAGCTACAACCCTCAAGGCAATGGTCAAGTGGAGCGGTTCAATGGTACTATATGGAAGGCAGTTACAATGACATTAAAGTCGCGCAATCTACCTGTTCAACACTGGCAAACTGTCCTACCGGATGCTCTTCACTCTATTAGATCACTGCTGTGCACAGCTACTAATGCAACCCCTCATGAAAGACTCCTCAACTATTCACGTCGTTCCTCTACGGGAGCCTCCGTGCCCACTTGGTTATGTCATCCTGGACCTGTTCTCCTGAAGAGTCACCGTAGGATGAACAAGACGGATCCTTTAGTGGAAGAGGTAGAGCTCCTGCAAGCTAATCCACATTACGCCCACATTCGCTACCAAAATGGTGAAGAGACTACAGTATCTACAAGACATTTAGCCCCAGTTGAAATCCCTATTAGTGTGGAATCTCAAGATACACCAATAGATGTGAAAGATGCTTCGTTTTCTCCTGGAAAGCCCCTTGAGACTACCCCTATGGAAATAGAGGATTCTGCTCCAGCAGTTAATCAAACCCCGCTGGAAAATATCGAACCTGGTGAAGAGGCTCAAGGGCTACGAAGGTCGGGACGTGTACGTCGCCCACCTAACAGTTTGGGAGATTACTGTCTCTGATATTTTAGAAGGGGGAGATTGTAGTGATACTGGTCCTGTGAGGAGCAGCAGCAGGATAATACTGCACCACCTCTAGGGGCCCTTAACAACAACAACAACAGTTTGGTGTGGTCATGGGCACCAACACATGGTGTGTGATTCTCTTATACTTTATCCATTTATCTGCGATGCAGATTACATGGTGAGTTTAAATATGTGGCCTGTAGTTATAACTTTTCTCTTGACATATGCAAGACATCACCATCCCTGTAGAAGCCATTATTAGATGTACTAGTCATTATATTTTGTTGTTGCAGAAGTACTATGAAGATTCTATGTTCAATAAAGCCTAGAGATAAGGCCTGTGTTTCTATCACAACAACCACCACCACTCAATACGACACACACCCCACCAAAAACACACTCAGAGACCTCTTGTATGTGTGTTAATAATATGGTACATATAATGATATAATGGATGGTACAGGCGAGGTCTTACACCATATCACAAATTACAAAGATGAACAGAGAGAGAGAGAGAGAGAGAAAGTAGGTAATATTGAGCATAAAATTAGAATTCTGACATACATCACATTAAACATGAGGTTCAAATGATAACTTCCACTTGAGATAGTTCAGGCTACTGCCACCTAATGTACCTCACTGAAATAATAATATAGCAGACATTACAATGAATGCTGAAGACAACCTCTTACCCCAACCATAGATTGTAAACAGAATTACTAAAAAAAAAAAAAAAAAAAAATAAAAAACTAGGTAATTTTACAATGACAATGAGATAAATCACTCTGGTTGACTTCCTTGATCCATCCTGGGTAACTCGCACATTACTATGTTATACATGTATGCAAGCATAAGTGTCCAGCTGTAGATAGATGAACCAGTACCTAAACAATCTCACTTACACACGCGTTACTATGTATGACAAGTGTTACCAAGTACACCAAGTGTACACTTTATCACTTAGAATACACTTTTGTTGATGTAAATATAGGTGAGAGTGGTACACCGCTGGTCGTAATAAACTCACTCAACTTCTCAAGGTCACACACTAGGCCCAGCTTCTGGAGTTACCAGCGTTTTAATGTGTTTATTATGTGTCAGTGCGTGTCTGCAGTCATTAACTTGGTGTATCAGAAGTTAAACACTACAATCCAGTTGATCAAATAGTCTAAAACAATTTACACAATGTATAACTAGAAGTATAATGATTGCAAATTGTTACTATTACAATTTTAACTAGGCGCTAGACCCACTAGATGAGATGGCAAGGAACATAGATGTTAACAGGCTGACTCTTGCTTAACACAGTTGAAAGGTAACCGAATTACTCAAGTAAGAAAGTATTCATGAAACTCAACATTATGCAGGAGCAAGCTTGTTCACAGTAAAAATACAAAGCATAAGTTACACACTCACACCACAGATCAACACTGCAATTTGAAATATTACTGGGAATTTAGCAGTAAAGTTTCAGTCTGAACGAGAAAATGTATTAGAAAACACAGCAATGACACTAGGACAAGCAACTTAATTATGTAACCGTATTTAATAGTTCAGTTACACTGAGCAGAGCATGTATTACACTGATTTATCAAATGTAAGGAGTCACTACACTGAAGTACACTCTGAGCCTTTTAAAGTCTTAATACAGGCTTACAAATGACAATTAACTGTTGGGGAAAGCAGCACTTAACACTTCTAGCACACGTATGACAGATGAATGTTCACTGTGTACAAGCCAATCACCACAAGCTTACTATGTTTATAAGTGAACCTCTGGCATGTCCCACTCAAAATGTCAGCACTGCAATGCTCGTCAAATTGTTCTCAAGCCACTACAGGAAACACTGGTATGCCAGCAGCACTGCAGAACGTATACACAGACATGCTGGGCCCTAGGACAGCTATAACTGCAGGCTGCCTTAGCTTGTTCTGGCTAGCTTTTAGTGCTGCCCTCAAGCTTGCTTGACTGTGCTCGCCAAGCCCGCGCCAACCACCCGGACACCTGCTTGCAGCAGGCAGGCAGGCACACAGGAGACACTTGCAAGATGAGCGGAGTGCGGCACAGAGGACACGGGCACTCAAGCACCCATGTGGTCTGGCAAAAAAAAAAAAAAAAAAAAAAAAAAAACGCCTCTAGACCACAAGCAAATAGAGGCGAACGGCTGAGTTCCAAATCGAGGAAGGAGAAGGGACAAGGAAGGGATATTCACCTCGCTAGACACAGGCAATATGGGTGTAGTGGCCTGCAGGTCGCAGTGCAATTTTCAAGGTCATTCACTGGGCCCACAGTCGTCTCGAGAGTTACCAACCCTGTACTACTTGTTAACTCCAAACCCGCAGCACTTAACACATCTAGCACACGTGTCTTGGAATGACACAAATTTTCACTACATAAGAACTAGTTCTCACAACACCGAAGGTACGGCCGGAACACTGTAGAATGTTCACAAAGGCATTCTGGGATTCAGAACAGATGTAGCCTTGGCCTTCACTGGCTGGCTTGGAGCGCTGTTTGGCCTGGATCAGCTAAACTCGCCCTTATCCCATATGTAGATAATGGCGACAAGTTAAGGGATACCGGTGAATAGGAAAGTCGAGGAAGGGACATTCACCTCACTAGACACACGCAGTATGGGTGTAAGTGGCATGCGGGTCTTAGAGTGCCATTTTCAAGGTCACCCAGCAGGCCAGACATTCCTCACTCATTTTAAGCCTACGTAGGTACTGATGGTAGCACAATGTCCTAAGTCAGCGTAATCCACTCATGCAAATAGTTACAACAAATCTGCAGCACTTGCGGAACTCACATATTCGAGTACCAGCGGGGCAGCAAAATACACCTCTACACTGCACGTCGTTGATAGAGGCGAACGGCTGAGTTTAAAGGCGGAGAGTTGTAGGTACAGGAGAACAGCAGGGGTAACTGAGCACGCACATTCGCCTTTATTCACATAGTCAATATGGGCGAAAGTCTCAGGCAGATGATGCAGTGCCTCGCTCAAGGTCACTGACTGAGGCAGACTTCTCAAGAGTTACCAAACACTGCAATATTTGTACAGATTGTTACTCACTCCAACTTGCAAAACTTCTAGCACACCTGTCTTGGAGTGAAAGACGAATTTTCAGTGTGTGGACACCTGGGTTACCAACTCACGTAGGACTGCACACTCGTCGTTATTCCTCAGGTTGGTAAAGCGATGAGTTGTGAGCATTTTGAGAGGCACGAGTAGCAGTGGACTAGCAAAATTCGCCTCTACACTGTATGTTGATAGAGGCGAAAGGCTGAGGTCAAATGAAAGGCAGAGGGGAAGCAGAGGCCTGTGAGGGCCTTTGCAAAAAGGAAGACTATTTCCAGTGTTTCACTAGGTATATCCTTAGTCACAGCTCGCACAAAAGAGTTCTCACAACACTGAAGCTGTCTTCCAACAGTAGGAGTTTTAATGATGACTTATCAGTCGGGAGAAATGGGTAGGCCTGCGAATTAGTAGGTCCAGATCCCCAGCACACGTCTACTCCCCTCAACCACTCAGCCGAGACTGTCCATTGATAAGAAACATCAATATGAAAAGAAATACAGACAGGGCTTAATACACAAAGATATTAAACTTTACAGCCGGGCTGTGGCTCGTACGTTGGTTTGCGTGCAGCCAGCAGTAACAGCCTGGTTGATCAGGCTCTAATCCACCAGGAGGCCTGGTCACAGACCGGGCCGCGGGGGCGTTGACCCCCGGAACTCTCTCCAGGTAAACTCCAGTAATGTACTACTCTCATAGATTCACTGAAGCGAGAGGAGATATAAAAAGAAGACCTGAAAGACACTCTCTCGGATTCTGGGCACCACAAACTAAAAAAAAAAACTAGGGATATTGTCCTAACTAAACCGAATGAAACACAACTACAGCCTATTGATACAGTTAAGTAGATAAATGACTTTTTCTCAACCACAGTAAAATTCCAGGTGCCAGTGCCCGAGCGAGTGATTACTTAGATGGGAATTTCCCAGCCTCCTTCTATCTTGCACCAACCAAACCCACAGAAGTCACAACGATTAATAAGTCGCTTAAAAATAAAACAGGAAATCTGGCTCAAGTCCCATCAGTATTGTACTTACGAGCGACTCATGTTCTTTCGCCCACTATTTCTACTCTTTAACAAATCACTAGAAACCAGCACGTTCCTGACACTACTCAATATAGCAAGGGTTACACTCCTTTATAACA
Source organism: Cherax quadricarinatus (assembly GCF_038502225.1). NCBI lineage: Eukaryota > Metazoa > Arthropoda > Malacostraca > Decapoda > Parastacidae > Cherax > Cherax quadricarinatus. Next base: position 22,920,913 of record NC_091360.1, on the reverse strand, counting down.
GAGCAAGCCAATTTGGTTTCAGAAAAAACAGAAGCACAAATGACGCAATTATAAAAATTCTAGACCTGCTTTATACAACACTTGAAAAAAACATCCACTAGGACTCTTCATCGACCTAAGGAAAGGTTTTGATACAATAGACCACAGCATCCTCCTCCACAAACTTGAACATTATAGTATAAGAGGCCATGCACTTACACATTTCAAATCCTACCTTACTAACAAGTATCAATACGTCTTTATTAAGGACACAGCCTCATCAACATGACCATTGGACACCGGAGTACCACAAGGAAGTGTCCTTGGTCCCCTGCTCTTCCTCTTGTACATCAATGATCTTCCTAACGTATCACAACAATAAGCTTATTCTTTTTGCTGACAACACAACTTATGTCATGTCCCACTCTAATCTAGCCTCACTCGACACTATTGCTAATGAAGAGCTGGTACCACAATCAGCCCAACTCACACTGTACTATTCACTCATATATCCCTACCTCACCTATACTATTTGTACCAGAGGATCAAGATCAGCAACTCACCTAAAGCCAATAATAACCCAACTTTTCATACAATATACAGTTGCATATAAAGATTGTTACGTGTCAGGTGGCTTGACATGCAAGAAGGGGGGGGGTAGTGTTTTCAGAATGTAAAGTGTACATTCCGTGGCAGGATGTACAATCAGGAAGGAGTCTTTACGTTAGATTTAGTGTTCCAGACATAATGTCATTACTTCAAGGATTGGAGTGGTCATTGTTTACTGTACAGATTTGTGTCTTTCAGATGTAATATGTTAATTGGAAAGTACATGTACTATGCAGAATTTTTCATCACTGTTTTCACTATGTAATTTGTCGTTTATTTTTATGTACTATGTATGTCTTTTAAATAAAATATATATAAAAAAAAATAACCCAACAAAAAGCTGTAGTAAGAATTATCACATAATCTAATGCTAGGCAACGCCCCCGCCCCCCGCCCCCCCCCCTTTCAAAGACCTAAACTTACTGTACAAAACTTTCACATCTACTACTGTGCAACCTATATTTACAGAACAATAAAATCTAATATTAACCCTGAACTAAAACACTTTCTTGATAGTTGCAATAGGACCCATAGACACAACACCGACACAAAAATCTCTATGACATTCCTCTTGTCTGGCTAAATCTCTTCAAAAATTCAATGTACATAAAAGGGCTCAAAATCTGGAACTCCTGCCTGAACTTCAGAGCCGCAGACTCAACCACCATTTTCAAAACTACCGTCAATAAACACCTTGTCTCACTAACACACACCATCATCAACTATGTGAAAACCACCTTTTATCTTATTTGTATCGTGAATACTTTCAAAACAAAACAGACTTACTCTCAATGTCTGTAATTCTCACTATTTTACACTTACGCTCACCCAAATGACTGTAAACATAAAATTCCTAATACGTATAGTTATTGCCTAATAAATCTTAAGTTAGTCCTAAGTTTATTTATTTATTTATTTATTTATTTAGAAATTTAGCATACATACAGAGGTGCAAAAAAGATACAGGTAAGAGCAGCATGCCAAAGCCACTAATATGCATAGCATTACGGGCTGGCTTAAAATTAACTTAAGATTAACTAAGCAATGATGAAATCAGTGATAAAACATTATTGTAAACAGATAACTATAAAGCACAAATGAGTATTACAAAGACAGGTCATATGGTTGCATGCATTGTTGTACATTCAGTCGAATGGAGTATTCTGTTAGGTTTACCTGGAGAGTTTACCTGGAGAGAGTTCCGGGGGTCAACGCCCCCGCGGACCGGTCTGTGACCAGGCCTCCTGGTGGATCAGAGCCTGATCAACCAGGCTGTTACTGCTGGCTGCACGCAAACCAACGTACGAGCCACAGCCTGGCTGATCAGGAACTGACTTTAGGTGCTTGTCCAGTGCCAGCTTGAAGACTGCCAGGGGTCTGTTGGTAATCCCCCTTATGTGTGCTGGGAGGCAGTTGAACAGTCTCGGGCCCCTGACACTTATTGTATGGTCTCTTAACGTGCTAGTGACACCCCTGCTTTTCATTGGGGGGATGGTGCATCGTCTGCCAAGTCTTTTGCTTTCACTAAATAAATATTATTCTTAAGATTCAAGTTAGAAAGTCTGCCAGCAATTGGGGTCATTGTATATGCTAGCCATCTGGAATATTTATGCTCACCTGAGCCAATGGAGCAAATTATGGATCTGACTGGATTACCCAATTTAAGTGTTTATATTAATCCATACATATGGGTCACCCTGTCTTGGTGGGAAGTGGCCAACGTGATAAAAAAAAATAGGGTAAAGACAGGTTATTATTATTATTATAATCAAAAGTAAAGACAGGTTAGTGGTCATGAATTTTCTAGTTAGTTCATCTTTGCTGTTCAGTCCCCTCAAGAGAGCATGGTTATTACAACCCAGGATTCCAAATGGCCTGTTATCCCGGGTGTAATGGGAGCAAAATAAACACAGCAGAAAAAGTTTAGACTTATATTATCCTTCACCAATTTAGAACAGCAATATGTACACTATGTACAGTGGTACTGCCCTTGATACTGCCCATGTAGTCAGAAACTGTAAGGCTGGAGATGATGTCCTGGTAGTCAGTAAATGGGGGGCTGATAGTGCTGTCCTGGGAGACAGTAATGGGGAAGCTGGAGGTGCTGTCCTGGGAGACAGTAATGGTGAAGCTGGAGGTGCTGTCCTGGGAGACAGTAATGGTGAAGCTGGAGATGCTGTCCTGGGAGACAGTAATGGGGAAGCTGGAGATGCTGTCCTGGGAGACAGTAATGGTGAAGCTGGAGATTTTGTCCAGGTAGTCGGGAATTATACGCAGGAAGGAATACATATGAATGACCTCATAGGGGACAGGAGCCATAGTAGGGAAACAAGTGTAGTCAAAGATAAGATAAAACCAATATTGCAAACTAGAAATACCGCAGGAAATAGCAAACAAGAGGACTCCACTAGCAATAGTGAGGATATATTACCAAAAACAAATGGTGGGAGCTCCATTGTTGGTGCTAGGGAGGATAGAAGTAAGACAGGGAAACATGCACCAACAGGGAATACAGTCACAGAAACCCAAGGCAAACGGAAACCAAGCCTGTGCACATACTATGCACTCGGTATCTGCTGGCATGGGAAATCTGGAAAAACAGATGGGACGTGCAACTATGACCACCCTAGGAAATGCCATGCCCATATGACAACAGGAAAATGCAAACTCCCTTCCTGTAAGCTTTTTCACCCTGAACTGTGTACCTCTTCAGTACAGGAAAGACTGTGCTATAACTTAAATTGCCAGGCATACCATCTAAAGGGGACAAAAAGATACAAAACATCCAGGCCATGGGAAAACCTGGGTAGCCACAGCCACTCAAGAGGGAGAGGTTTTTTAGTGCCAGGAAGGAAAAAAAACTGGCAGGAAATGGCAGAAATCGTACACCAAATCCAGTCATTCCTGGAGTGGAACCACAGTCGATGGCCTCCACTCCAAACCAACAGATACAGATACTAATGCCGGAAAAAAAATCCCCCCCCAGTACCAACAATACCACCAGTCCGATAACATTCTTCTTTGCAAATATACAGGGTCTAAAGCCAGCAACAAACAACAAAATACCTTTCATCCGTGGACTGCTTGCAGAGGCAAAGGCAATGTTCGCGGCTTTCACTGAGACCCACATAAAGGATCACTTGGACAACGAAATATGGATCCCAGGTTACAACCTATACAGATGTGACAGAGTGAACAGGCAAAAGGGGGGGGTTGGCCTGTACATTGCAGAGTCACTTGTTTGCACAGAACTGCTAAATGCCTCAAATGATGTAGTGGAAGTTTTAGCAGTAAAGGTCGAGAACCAAAACCTAGTCATTGTGATAGTCTACAAGCCTCCGGATTCAACATCCCAGCAATTCCAGGAACAGCTGTTAAAAATTGACCACTGTCTGGAAAACCTTCCAGCTCCTGCACCCAACATCTTGCTCCTGGGGGATTTCAACTTAAGGCACCTAAAATGGAGGAATATAGCAAATAATATTGTTGCAGTAATAACACCAGGAGGCAGCTCTGATGAAAACTCACACTCACGCGAGCTTTTAAATCTCTGCACAAAATTCAATTTAAACCAGCAAATAATAGAGCCTACTAGACTGGAGAATACACTAGACCTCATCTTCACTAACAATGATGATCTGATAAGAAATATCACCATATCAAAAACAATATACTCAGATCACAACATAATTGAGGTTCAGTCATGTATGCGCGGAGCCCCAGACCGACATAATGAGATCAGTCACGAGGGAGCATTCACCAAATTCAACTTCAATAACAAAAACATAAAGTGGGACCAAGTAAACCAAGTCCTAACCGATATAAGCTGGGAAGATATACTAAGCAACACAGACCCCAACTTATGCCTAGAACAGATTAACTCGGTAGCACTCGATGTATGCACAAGGCTTATTCCTCTAAGAAAAAGGAGGAGTAGATGTAAAACAGAAAGAGACAGGCGCTCCCTTTACAGGCGACGGAAAAGAATAACAGAGCGGCTAAAAGAGGTCAATATATCTGAAATGCGTAGGGAGACACTGGTCAGAGAAATAGCAAGCATCGAACTTAAACTAAAAGAATCCTTTAGGAGTCAGGAATCGCGGGAAGAACTAAAAGCCATAAATGAAATCGAAAGAAACCCAAAGTATTTCTTCTCCTATGCCAAATCAAAATCGAGAACAACGTCCAGTATTGGGCCCCTACTTAAACAAGATGGGTCCTACACAGATGACAACAAGGAAATGAGTGAGCTACTCAAGTCATAATATGACTCAGTTTTTAGCAAGCCGCTAACCAGACTGAGAGTCGAAGATCAAAATGATTTTTTTATGAGAGAGCCACAAAATTTGATTAACACAAGCCTATCCGATGTTATCCTGACGCCAAATGACTTCGAACAGGCGATAAATGACATGCCCATGCACTCTGCCCCAGGGCCAGACTCATGGAACTCTGTGTTCATCAAGAACTGCAAGAAGCCCCTATCACGAGCCTTTTCCATCCTATGGAGAGGGAGCATGGACACGGGGGTCGTCCCATAGTTACTAAAAACAACAGACATAGCCCCACTCCACAAAGGGGGCAGTAAAGCAACAGCAAAGAACTACAGACCAATAGCACTAACATCCCATATCATAAAAATCTTTGAAAGGGTCCTAAGAAGCAAGATCACCACGCATCTAGAAACCCATCAGTTACACAACCCAGGGCAACATGGGTTTAGAACAGGTCGCTCCTGTCTGTCTCAACTATTGGACCACTACGACAAGGTCCTAAATGCACTAGAAGACAAAAAGAATGCAGATGTAATATATACAGACTTTGCAAAAGCCTTCGACAAGTGTGACCATGGCGTAATAGCGCACAAAATGCGTGCTAAAGGAATAACAGGAAAAGTCGGTCGATGGATCTATAATTTCCTCACTAACAGAACACAGAGAGTAGTCGTCAACAGAGTAAAGTCCGAGGCAGCTACGGTGAAAAGCTCTGTTCCACAAGGCACAGTACTCGCTCCCATCTTGTTCCTCATCCTTATATCCGACATAGACAAGGATGTCAGCCACAGCACCGTGTCTTCCTTTGCAGATGACACCCGAATCTGCATGACAGTGTCTTCCATTGCAGACACTGCAAAGCTCCAGGCAGACATCAACCAAATCTTTCAGTGGGCTGCAGAAAACAATATGAAGTTCAACGATGAGAAATTTCAATTACTCAGATATGGTAAACATGAGGAAATTAAATCTTCATCAGAGTACAAAACAAATTCTGGCCACAAAATAGAGCGAAACACCAACGTCAAAGACCTGGGAGTGATCATGTCGGAGGATCTCACCTTCAAGGACCATAACATTGTATCAATCGCATCTGCTAGAAAAATGACAGGATGGATAATGAGAACCTTCAAAACTAGGGAGGCCAAGCCCATGATGACACTCTTCAGGTCACTTGTTCTATCTAGGCTGGAATATTGCTGCACACTAACAGCACCTTTCAAGGCAGGTGAAATTGCCGACCTAGAAAATGTACAGAGAACTTTCACGGCGTGCATAACGGAGATAAAACCCCTCAATTATTGGGAGCGCTTGAGGTTCCTAAACCTGTATTCCCTGGAACGCAGGAGGGAGAGATACATGATTATATACACCTGGAAAATCCTAGAGGGACTAGTACCGAACTTGCACACGAAAATCACCCACTACGAAAGCAAAAGACTTGGCAGACGATGCACCATCCCCCCAATGAAAAGCAGGGGTGTCACTAGCACGTTAAGAGACCATACAATAAGTGTCAGGGGCCCGAGACTGTTCAACTGCCTCCCAGCACACATAAGGGGGATTACCAACAGACCCCTGGCAGTCTTCAAGCTGGCACTGGACAAGCACCTAAAGTCAGTTCCGGATCAGCCGGGCTGTGGCTCGTATGTTGGTTTGCGTGCAGCCAGCAGCAACAGCCTGGTTGATCAGGCTCTGATCCACCAGGAGGCCTGGTCTCAGACCGGGCCGCGGGGGCGTTGACCCCCGGAACTCTCTCCAGGTAAACTCCAGGTGATAAGTATAGTGCACTCCACGGTAAGCAAGGCAGAAATGGAAGCCACAAGATAGCAGACCGTGCTTCAACCAGCTCTAGAATGGGAATGACAAGTGCAGACAGGAGAGTGGTACCCACATAACCTCTGTGATTGCCAAAACCATCTTCTTATTGGCTAGAACCTGGTCACTAGTTGAACGACGGGGGCCCATCATCAACTCTTAGCAACCTGGTTCGCTGGTTGGGGGAGATAGCCTGTAAATGAGGGTGTGTACATGCGCCGAATAAAGGTTATGTACTCTTTGCATGCCACACCCCCACCCCGAGAAGGCTCAGGATTAGGCTGCCACCTCCCAGTGGTAACCGTGCCGCCATGGCACAAAATAATGGGACCGCCTTTCCTCTCCACCATCCAACTCTTAGATAGAGCTCAGCTTTTCTCGTGACAAAAAGCCAAACCCCAAACTCAGAGTGAGACAGCAGTCAGTCAGGCTAGCATAGGCCCAAGATACAGGTGGACGGTAGCCCGCATCCCCTCACTAAAAAAAAAAAAAAACCCACACCAGGGGATAAAAAAAAACAAAGCGTGTAAAGGGGTTACCACAAATAATATAACATCGTAACCTAAATAAATAAAAATATTAGACTCTAGATAAAGAGTCCGCCAACACATTTTCTTTGCCGGCAATATATTTAATTCTGAGTGAGTATGGTTGCAGTCTTAGCGTCCAGCGCATGAGCCTTGTGTTGTGGTTCTTCATGGCTTGGAGATATACTAGAGGATTGTGATCGCTGTAGACTGTGACCACCTGCGATGTCTGGCCCACATAAACATCGAAATGCTCCAAAGCCAGTATCAGTGCGAGGGCTTCTTTTTGAATGGTAGAGTAAGCCCTCTGATGCGGCTGGAACTTAGCTGAAAAGTATGCTACAGGCTGCAACTCCTCATTCTCGTTTTGTAATAGTACTGCCCCAACCCCAGACTCACAAGCATCAACCTGTAATGAAAAAGGTTTGGAGAAGTCTGGAGACAAGAGAATGGGTGCAGTACACAATATTCTTTTTGCTTTGTCAAAAGAAGTTTGACAACCTAGGGTCCAATTAAAGGGAACTTTGTGACTGGTAAGAGAGGTAAGAGGGGCTACAATATCTGAAAAATTCTTACAAAATCTTCTGTAAAATCCTATCATGCCTAGGAAACGTTGAAGAGATTTCCTATCATGAGGAACTGGATAATCTTTAATAGCAAAACTTTAGCAAGTTTAGGTGCAACTTTACCACTACCTACTTCATGGCCTAGAAAAGTGACAGTGGCCTGGCCAAAGGAAGATTTAGATAAATAAACTGTTAAATGGGAACTCTTAAAGGTCTCAAAAAGAGCCTAAGTCTAAGTAGGTGTTGATCCCAAGTATCAGACACCACAACAATATCATCTAGGTACGCTGCCGTGCCTTCAAGTCCTTTAATAGCCTGATGGATAAGTTTCTGGAATGAAGAGGGGGAAGTTTTCATTCCGAAGGGGGTAACTGTGTTGTGAGGGAAAAGTTCAATAGATAGGAGTAGCGATATAGTAACGATAGTTTCATTGCCGGCTACTAGTTAAGGTAGGGTAAGTCAAGCTCCCGCTTTTCTTCCCCCTCCCCGAAAGTGATAGTTTCATTGCCGGCTACTAGTTAAGGTAGGGTAAGTCAAGCTCCCGTTTTTCCCGCCTTTTTTCCCCCTCCCTGAAAGTGATAGTTTGACTGCCGGCTGCTTGTTAACGTAGGTTCAGTCTAGCTCCCACTATCCCTTCCCCTCCCTCTCCCCCCCCCGAAAGGTGACGTGTGGGGCTCCGGTCCAAACAGTAAATCACTCGACTCACAGCTCCCAACACTACTGTAAGTACATGCCTGCCTTGTATTCTAGTAGATTTATTGGTTGAAAGCTTCACTTTTGACAAATAATAAACTTAGTCCTTTCAGTCTTGCTCTAGGTTGACTATTGTAATAATCACCACATCTTTTGGGTATTGTACTTGCCATACCTGGAGTTTACCTGGAGAAGTGATAGTTTGACTGCCGGCTGCTTGTTAACATAGGTTCAGTCTAGCTCCCACTATCCCTTCCCCTCCCTCTTCCCCCCCCCCGAAAGGTGACGTGTGGGGCTCCGGTCCAAACAGTAAATCACTCGACTCACAGCTCCCAACACTACTGTAAGTACATGCCTGCCTTGTATTCTAGTAGATTTATTGGTTGAAAGCTTCACTTTTGACCAATAATAAACTTAGTCCTTTCAGTCTTGCTCTAGGTTGACTGTTGTAATAATCACCACATCTTTTGGGTATTGTACTTGCCATGGAGAGTGATTTTTAAGCAGTGGGTAACCTGTCTATCTTTTCAGCTTGGATGACAGAAAGGGTCACCTGTCAATCAACGAGAAGAACGGTCACCTGTCAATCAACGAGAAGAACAGGAGACGGACTAACATCCTGGAGACGTCCCATTTTGGATTTAAATACCTGTACACCTGTATGAAATTGCAGGATGTAACCCCACATCATTGCAGCGGTAAAGAACCTGCTTTCCTGTCATCGGGATACTACTCACGGCGATACTCTGCGAAGAACTAGCCAGCGGTGGTCACCAACACCTGCGACAACCCCCCACATCAGCAACGGCTACGATTTCAACAACAGTGTCACCAACACCAGACACCCCTATATATATATTAGCGTTGAATTCAGTTATCATTTATATTTTTCATTTTTCATTTTCTTTAATGTAGGATTAATATTTCATATTTAAGTGTTTTATATTTTATATTTTCTATATAATAAAGTGTTTATGTTTGTCTGTTATTTCTTTTTCTATTCACTAATTTTCCTGAGGAGGAGCCAGCCTTGGTAATACTGTCTGAAGTGGTTACCGGGCTGAGTAAGCCTTCACAAGTGGCGACCTAGCCAGGATCAACTCTACTAAATCAAGATTCAACTCCATCTCGAATCTACCATTGGAACTTCAATGCCGCATACCACAGATGGTTACCACCAGCCATGAGTAATCATTCTCTATGGTAGGACTACAGTACAGGTATTCAAAAGATTTGGTGATTGTTATAGTCTCAATTTATTGTAAGTCAAGTCAGGGAGGATATAATATTTAATTCTGCCACCTAATTGTGTGTGAGCTTGAAACACTTTGGAGGATTAGACTCTAGGGACCCGAGATTTTCCAGTGACAACTTGTTTCATTGAGCTCTTTATTATATCAAGGGAACTGTCATAGGACACTCTTGATTTGTTGGTGAGAAGATTGGATGGTCAAGTGACCCCATTCTACTTACTGTTTGCTCGGAGCTGGCATAGAACCCTTCGTTTTCATTAATACATATTGTTTAATTGAAGTAGGGATCAAGCCCTCTGATTTATTTGCAGTTTGAATGGAGCAGGAATTGAACCCTCCGTTTTCTTTGATACCCATTTCAGTTTTCCCCTGGTAGTTTAAGTTATTCTTGCAAGTATGGATGAATACCAGTTTTGGATGAACGCTGGAAGTAAGTTAGGAATAACAGGGAAAAATTTAGAATCTTTCATTAGTGCTAAGATCCAGGAAAAAATTGAGAGAGAGAGAATTGAGAGAGAAGAGAGACAGTTAGAAAGGGAAAGAGAAGAGAAAAAGGAGAGAGAGAGAATCGAAAGAGAAGACAAAAAGGAGCATGATAGACTTGATCGTGAGGAAAGAGCTAAAGTATGTGAGGAACAAGTTAAATTAAGGGAACTTGAGGAAAGAGCAAAGGATAGAGAATATGAGTTAAGGGAGAGAGAAAAGGATCGCGAGCTCGAGCAAGCTAGCCTTGAATTGGAGAATAAAAAGTTAACATTCTCACAACAGCAAATAGATGAAGGAGTAATGGAACAACGTGAAGCTAGTGCACATATTCCAACACCTAATTTACCTCCCTTCACAGAGGGGGAAGACATAACTTCATACATTATCAGGTTTGAAAATACCGCTACCCTCTGTGAATGGCCTGCTGATACCTGGGCTACCAGGTTAGGAATGTTATTTTCTGGTACTGCTTTAAATATCTATGCAACTTTGTCACAGGATATCATATGTAATTATAACCTACTGAAGAAGGCGATCCTTAAAGCATATCAAAAAACCACAAATTCTTACAGGAAGGATTTCAGGTATGCCACCTTACAGCCTGGCCAGAACTTTCAGCAGCTACAGGTAACACTTTCGTTTGTTCGACTTTTGGATAGAGAGTTCAGGAATTGAACTCTTAGAGACTTCATGGTTGCTGACCAGTTCCTGACAGCTCTTCCTCACCAGATACGAACATTCATTAGAGAACGTAACCTGATTAAAACTGAGGAAGTTGCTGAGGCTGCTGACCTGTATGCTGAGGCTCACAATTCCTATAAAGACCTAAAGGGATCGAACCCTAAGGACAAGGGTTCATCAGACCTTAAGAAATCAAAGCCTCTAGTGAAAAGTAAAATGACTTCTTTTATTCCTGTTTGTCATTTGTGTGGTGTTAAAGGACATAAACGTCCAGATTGTCCTTCTAAGAAGGTCCAAAAAGTTGGAAGATGTTTTAAAGACTGTAATGACCAAGCACCCTTCTGTTCAGGAACAGTTAATGGACTTAATGTATCTACCATTTTACGAGACACTGGATGCACATGTATATTATTATTATTATAATCAAGGGGGAAGCGCTAAACCCGGAGGATTATACAGCGCCTGGGGGGGGGGGATATGTGGAAGGTATTCAGGCTTAATTCGGGGAACTGGAGCACAGATCCAATTCCCTAAATCAAGAGCCCCTCACCAACATCAAGGAACCTTCCTTGAGGGGTGCACATGTATAGTCATTTCTGATAAGCTGTTCCCTAATCTTAAAGAAACTCATTCCTCTGCTATACTTTCAGACTACTTGGGCCGTACAGACACTTTTCCTACCATCCGTTGTTACATTAGGTCTAAATGGTTCACAGGTTGGTCTGAAGCCGTACTAGCTCCTATCACTTCTTGCTCCGTACTAATAGGTAATGTAAAAGGTGCCATTCTTCCTTCTGAGGTTGACCTTTCATCACCAAAGATGGATATAAATGTTTCAAATCCTCTTCCTGTAGAGTCGGAGAAGCCCCTCGAAAGTTCAGATGAGACAATGTCTCGTGAGATTCATGTGGGATTAAAAACCAGTGATGCTACTCTCGAAAGCGAGGTAGTAGGATCACCGGTTCACTTGTTAGATGAAAGTGAAGATATCACCTCCGATACCATAAATGTCTTGACTAGGGCTCAGACCAAAGCCCAGGCTTCCCCTACTGTCCATCCTTTGATTTTCCCTGACTTTAAGCCTTTAGATATATCAAAGGACTCCTTTGTCAATTTACAACGTAATTGCCCTTCTCTTCAGAATTGCCATAATGCCGCTAAACAAAATCAAGTGATCCAAAGGAAAAACTTTTCATATAATTTTTTTTTTTATTATCACAATGGCCGATTCCCACCAAGGCAGGGTGGCCCGAAAAAGAAAAACTTTCACCATCATTCACTCCATCACTGTCTTGCCAGAAGGGTGCTTTACACTACAGTTTTTAAACTGCAACATTAAGGCCACAAGGAACGATAATATAGTAATTCTAGGGGACTTTAATTTTAGTCATATTGATTGGAATTTCATGACTGGGAATTTAGAATCTAACGACTTCTTAGAAGTAGTTCAGGATTCTTTTTTGAAGCAATTTGTGACAGAACCTACAACGGGAAATAACCTGCTTGATTTGGTTCTGGCAAACAAGGAAATCCTTGTTAATAATTTATAAATTACAGAGGAACTCGGCACAAGTGATCATAAATCAATTACCTTTAGCATTGAATGGAAGAATGATAATAGGGATAATTCAGTAATGGTCCCAGATTTTCGCTTAGCAGATTACAATGGGCTTAGAGAACACTTATCATCTGTGGACTGGGGTAACGAAGAGAGCTATCAGTATGAGTTTTCTGAACACTATACATGCTGCCCAGAAAACATGAATTCCGTATAAAGAAATTAGATCGAATAGAAATGACCCAAAATGGATGAATAGGCTTAAATATCTTTTAGAGCAGAAGAAAGGCATTTATAGGCGTGTCAAAAGAGGTGAGGGTCTTCTTATGAATCAGTATATTGACATTAAGAGGACCGTTAGAAAGGGGATAAGAAAAGCTAAACGGGACTAAGAAATTAAAGTTGCCAGGGATTCGAAAACCCAAAAAGTTTTTTCCAAGTGTATAGAACAAAAGTTAGAGATAAGATTGGCCCCCTTAAAAATAACTATGGGCATCTTACTGACAAAGAGAATGAAATGTGCCCTATTTTTAATAATTATTTTCTCTCGGTTTTTACTCAGGAAGACACTAATAATATCACAGTAATTAGGTTTTTTAGTGGGCCTGAAAAAGATAAATTATGTAATATCACAGTCACTAACGAATTTTTTTTTTTATCACACTGGCCGATTCCCACCAAGGCAGGGTGGCCTGAAAAAGAAAAACTTTCACCATCATTCACTCCATCACTGTCTTGCCAGAAGGGTGCTTTACACTACAGTTTTTAAACTGCAACATTAACACCCCTCCTTCAGAGTGCAGGCACTGTACTTCCCATCTCCAGGACTCAAGTCCGGCCTGCCGGTTTCCCTGAACCCCTTCATAAATGTTACTTTGCTCACACTCCAACAGCACGTCAAGTATTAAAAACCATTTGTCTCCATTCACTCCTATCAAACACGCTCACGCATGCCTGCTGGAAGTCCAAGCCCCTCGCACACAAAACCTCCTTTACCCCCTCTCTCCAACCTTTCCTAGGCCGACCCCTACCCCGCCTTCCTTCCACTACAGACTGATACACTCTTGAAGTTATTCTGTTTCGCTCCATTCTCTCCACATGTCCGAACCACCTCAACAACCCTTCCTCAGCCCTCTGGACAACAGTTTTGGTAATCCCGCACCTCCTCCTAACTTCCAAACTACGAATTTTCTGTAGACAGCCTGTACTGTCAGAGCACACAGCCTAGCCGTCTGCTCTGACTAGTTCATATTTCGCGGCATTCAGTGCTGCCCTCTGTAGGCCTACCTAGGTCGGTGGGACGCACAGTCCACCCTCTCTCACTCTTGGACCGTCCGACTTGACGTACACTAGTACTCCCCCTCCACGGACTGGCTTGCGGTCACTTCCTCACACTGCCCGTTGTGTACTCACTCCTACCCGATTAAAGCCAATCTAGTCCACGGCCGTATCATTGCTACCTACGCTACCTTCATCGGCACTAAACCGCTGTTCAGCAGCAAGAAAGCAATAACAGTGGTGACAGCGGTGGGATTTATTTGCTCTACATATATTCTATGTTTTATCAGTGAATATTCACCTATGTGCATTGCATTTTGCTATTTTATATACCCAAGTCATTGAGTGTATTTTTGGGAACCTGCTTATTTACCATTAATTACCAAAATTCCTTGTGAAGTTAATTAGTTTTGACCTTGAGATTGTGCAATTTTTTTTCTTTTTGCCAGTGTACACCCTGCTAACACCAGTTAACCTTTGCCATATTCTTGAATTTAATAATTTGCATTTTTATTAATTTTATTTTGTGTGCAATATAGCAATTCTGGATACAGTGTATTTTTTTTTTCTCTGTGATTTTTGGCACTATTCGATACTCTGATATCTTTTCTGTGCCAACTTCCCTTGTGCAAGTGAATTACCCCTTTTTTTTGGCGTTTCAATTTGCAACTGCTAGCACCCGCAATCTTTTAAAACTGTGCTTGCAGCACAGTTTAGTGTTGTGTAGTACCTGATTTATTTTAATTTTGTGCAATTTTTGCTACCAGTGTTTACAGTTCAACTCCTTTTCATAAATTTTGTTGCCAGATTCCTGGTGAAATTATTGACTATCCTTAGCTTCATTTTGTGCATTTCCCTGTAGTACATTTACTTGCATACATCTCTTATTTTGTGTTCAGAGTGTATCACTATTTCCCTTTTTATTGTTTTGCTCAAATTATTTCTATCACTAAGCAGTTTACCTAGTACTGTGGTGCTGAGTTCTCTTTGACTCTGTTTTGAATTGTAGCCAGTGCATACCATTTCTTGCTCTGACCTGTTTACCATCTTCGTGACCTACTTGCATTTGAACAATTGACGTCATGACTAAGACACGCAGTGGCCATGCCGTTAGTCCAGATTCTGCTGGTGCCAGCAATGGTGCCTCAGCCAGCGTGAGCACGCGGCAGGGCATCGAAGCCCCAGCGACAGTTGGTCAACTTGTGGCTCAAGCCTCGACCACCAGTGGGCCGGCTCATCGTCCATACCTGACCCTTATTTTTGACGGTCGTGCAAATAGTTTAGAGCCATGGCTGCAGTCAGTCGAGGCGACTGTTCAGGCTCTATTTGATAGCCCAACGGATACACAGTACATTCGTGCTGCTGTTGCAGCAGTGGATCTCACCCAGGGTGATATAGGTGCCTTTGTGCAGCTCAAGCGCGTTTGTAAGATTCAGTCTTGGGGTGAACTTAAGGAGGAATTTAGGCGCTATTTTCGGCGTAGTCGCCAACGCCATTACATTGACATCGTTACCAGCGTCTTAGCCGAATGTCAATACCGGCACGAAAGCCCCCTGGCTTGCGTTTGCCGGTTCGAGCAAGCCGCCACGGACTTTACTGATGCCGTCAACTCCACTAAGTGGGTGGATGGTGATGGCCGTATGGCTACTAAAGACATCATCCCCATGCTGGCTGTCGGCATCATGCGGAGGGATTCCGCCCCTAACCTCTGGGCTGCCATTGATGCGCTAGGACTCGGCCCTCAGCACGACGTCCTGGGTGCATATGACGCCATCGACTCGCTCAAGCCGCCTTCCGAGCAAGGCAAGGTTTGCCGCTTTGTGGATGATCCCCTACCCATCCTTCCAGTGCCGTCCACAGTGACCCCGCGGTCGCAGCCGGAAGTCACTTTTGCTGCTGCTGTCAGACAGCCAGCCCACAAAGTTTCTAACCCCAGTCCCACTAACTCGTGCCTAAGTAAAAATATTGACCACAGTAACAACCGTTGGTCTCATACAAAAAGGCAGTCATCGACTTCCTGGACCAGGGCGAAACGTCGCCAGCAGACACCACCCCCAACCTCACCCGCTAAGCGTGTAGTGACTTGTTTCAACTGTGGCAAACGAGGGCACTACCGATCTGAGTGTTACAAACTTAAGTCCCCGCAAAGTAACCGTCACAGTCCCCATGCTCAGTTTCCCAGTAACCATAACCGTCCCCATGCTCAGTTTCGCGAGGGAGTCTGTGTTTACCACAATACTTCCAGTCATACCTCCCATGAGTGTAACAAGCTGCGAAGTATGCTGACAGCTGAGTGGAGCAAGCAGTCGTCGCGCAATGCACATGCTCGTAGAAGCCCTTCCACTAGTTCGGGGGAAGAGGCGCGTCCGCAAAACCAGCGAAAGACGTAGTAACCCTGTCGGAGTCGCTGTATTCCGTCCCTGTCCGCAATGCATTCGCCGCCCTGGGCAGTGATACGCTTGCCGACAGTGAGGAAACCGAGTGTCTTGACGTTGTTGCTGAGACTCGTACCGTACCTTCCAGGTCGAGCCTCGTCAACAAGTGTCGAGCCTCGAGCAGCTGTGACTCCGGGGACCTCGTCGGCCTGTCATGCCTTCATGTTCGGTATGACAACCCATGTGGACCGCTCATCGAGTCCACTGTCCACAATAAGCCTGTTCAGCTTTTCCTAGACACAGGTTCGGTGGTTAACATTGTCCGCTCCACCTTTTTCAGAGACATTGGCCTTCACGCGGCCATGTTGACAGAGCCGTCTGCCATTCAGACCTTGAGAGGAGTCTCAGGTAAACCGCTGACGGTTCGCGGTCGCACAACGCTAGAATTTGTGGTCCAGGGTCACAAGCTGTCCGCAAAATTCTTAGTCGTAGATGGTATTGTTTTCCATGGTGACCTGCTCATAGGGTTCAAAACCATGGCAGATCTTAGGATCCGTTTAGATCCAGCTGAGTGGAAAGCGGAATTCAACTGAGTGGATGTGCCCTTCTGGGGCGTGCGCTTAGGATCCACTATGTGCTACTCTGTCTCAGAGTATGCACAGTGCCTAGAATCGTTGGAAACCGGAGGTTTCCATAGCACATTCTCCCCGGGGTCGGTCTCTTGTCCTGATCGACCTCGTAGTAGAGCTCGTTGCCCATCACCTCCTGGCCATCAGCGCGTAGTTACCAGTGAAACCCAGTCTGGGGACGCCCAGTCTAACCTTCACTCTAACTCTGACGCTGTTGTAGAGACCAGCAGTTGTCAAGCCGCAGTATCCCTGTCGGCAGGCGACTGTCTGACTCGTGTCATGGCATCAGCGAGCAGAGTTACTGCTTGTACAAAGTATGACGTCACTTTGTCAGCTAACTCGCTCACTCCTGTTACGGTGTACGTGAGCAGAGCTTTTGAAGGAGACCATGTGCTGGTTGACAACGACACATGCCGAGTCAAGGGCCTCTCCCTTGAACCATCCTTGCACACAGTGCAACGTGGTAAGTTGCAAGTCCTTGTTGTCAACATGCATAGTCGAGAATTTCCCCTGCGGAAGAATACCTCACTTGTCGACCTTGTCAGATTCCCTCTCCCGGTGAGAGTGGAGGGTGAAGCCCCAGCTGACTTCCTTGTGAGTGCAGTTCTCCCAGGCGAGTCTGCTGCTGACTCTTCCAACACCCGGCCAGTGCAGGAAGATGATCTAGCTTTGACAGACTATCCTGAAGAGGTCCCAAAACTTCTCCAGGTTCTCAATCGTGCACGTTCTGCAGTTGCACTAGATGGTGAGTCAATGGGTTTGACCCCACTGATCTCTCACCGTATTCCACTTGACAAAGGTACTAAACCCATTTATGTACCTGCGTATCGCCTGCCACATGCGCAAAGAGTCTTCGCCGAAGAACTCATTACACGGATGCTCCGTGATGGAGTTATTGAGGAGTCCACTTCCCCGTGGAATGCTCCCCTTATTCTGGTTCCCAAGAAAGACGGAACCTGGCGCCCTGTTATCGATTACAGGAAACTGAATGCATGTACCATCCCAGACCGTTTTCCATTGCCAGTTCTGAACGACCTGTTGCAGAACATCGGCGATAATAAGGTCTTTTCAACTCTTGATCTTCTTCAAGGGTTCTGGCAGATCCCCCTCGATGATGAGAGTAGAGAGTTGACAGCTTTCTCTACTCCAACTGGTCATTACCAGTTCAGGAGGATGCCCTTCGGCTTGCGCGGAAGCCCAATCACGTTTAGTCGTTTGATGACGACAATTTTCCGTACCCTCCTAGGTGGCACGCTCATGGTCTACCTGGATGATCTCATAGTCATGTCGCAAGATGTCCCGTCACATCTTGAGAAACTTGACAGGGTATTGGACAGGCTAGCTCAGGCAAATCTTAAGGTAAAGCTCTCCAAATGTCATTTCCTCCGGAAGGAAATAAAATTTCTGGGTCACGTAGTAACTCAGAATGGCATAAAGACGGACGAGTCTAAAATCTCGGCCGTGCAGAAATTCCCCAGACCCATGACGGCGGATGCAGTCCGGTCCTTCATAGGCCTGGCGGGTTTCTACCGCACCTTTATCGCAGGTTTCTCCACCATTGCTGCACCCCTGACACGCTTACTCAAGAAGGATGCCCCTTTTGAGTGGACGTGCGATCAGGAACGAGCTTTTGTCATTCTTAAGAACAAGTTAACATCAGCCCCAACCCTTAGATTCCCTGATTTCACCAAGGCATTTACCTTGACGACTGATGCCAGCAAAGTTGGCATCGGTGCAGTCTTGTCACAAGAATCTAATGGGAAGCAACAGCCTATTGCCTATGCTAGCCGTGTTCTTACTAAAGCGGAAGTCAATTATTCAGTGACAGAGCTAGAAGCTTTAGCCATTGTATGGGCCCTGAGTCATTTTCGGGATATCATCTATCATTATCCTATCAAGATTTATACAGATCATTTACCCTTAGTGGCCCTTTTTGCGAATAAGAACCTCTCGGGAAAGCATGCTCGGTGGTCGCTCACGTTCAATGACTACAACCCTGAAATTTGCTATGTCCCAGGTAAGCAAAATGTTGTAGCTGATGCCCTGTCGAGACATATAGCATTCGTGAGTGTCGGCAATTCGTTCTCTGTTGAGGATCTCGAGAAAGCCCAACGACAGGACCCGGTGTGGTCTCCAGTCCTTCGTTTCCTGACCAAGGAGGACGTTGACTTACAGGTCAAGTCTCCCATTCCACTGAAGGATTTAGTGGTCAACCAAGGAGTACTGTGCCGTGTTGCACAGCTAGTGGACCCCGGCAGAACCGTATACCAACTGGTGATACCAGAGTCCATGATACCAGCTACTCTTAGGTTGATCCACAATGTCCCAGGTGTAGCGCACCCCGGGAAGGACCGCAGTATCAAACAGGCACGAATGAAATATTTCTGGCCTAAGATGGCATCGGACATTGCCAAGCATGTACACCAGTGTGTTGTCTGCCTACAGCACAAGGGTACCATTACAGGTCCTAACCCCATTCTAAAGTATCCCATTACAAAGGAGCCCTGGGAGAGAACTTCTGTCGACCTGTTGACGAACTTCTCGACCTCGGAGAAGGGAAATAAGCACCTGCTTGTAATGGTAGATAACTTGACGCGGTACAGTGAATTAGTACCCATCCCTGATAAAACCGCGGAAACGGTCGCTAGTGCTTTCCGTGAGCATGTTGTTCTTCGTCATACTTGCCCACGTGTCCTTCTGTCAGACAATGGGTCTGAGTTTATAAATGGCATAATGCAGGATCTTTACTCCAGATTCAACATTCATCAAGCGCCAGTAGCTCCACGCCACCCTGCGAGTAATGGTCTTGCTGAACGTACAAATCGCAAAGTCCTGGAGGTGCTCAGAGTAACCGTTAACCCAAGTTGTACTACATGGGATGAGGCTATCCCAGATGTTCAGTGTACATTAAATTCCTCCCTCAACAGCTCGATCGGTGAGACACCTCATTTTGCTTTGTATGGTTATGACAAGCGCTTACCATATGAAATTCTGTTTACTCCACCTAGACCTACTTACGATACTGATAACCCCAGTGTAGTAAAGATGAGGACAACGCAGCTTGTCTTCCAGCGGGTACGAGAGAACCTTATGAAAGCTACTGATAGGTTCACGTCTGAGCGCAATGCCCGCGCCAAGGAAAGCAAAGTGGAACCAGGTTGCAAAGTTATGTTGCTCAACCCAGTGCAGACCCCAGGTATGCACAAACTTGTCCCAAAGTTTGTGGGTCCTTACCGTGTCCTACGACAGCTCCGTGGCAATAAGTTTGAGGTGAGGGAGATTGCTACGGGAACTATCAAGGAAGCCCACCTTGATCACATGAAGTATGTGGACCATATGCAGGCCGAAGTAGAGCTGGAGGCGCGTGCGTTGCAACGCCACGATCAGACTAATGTTAGGGACAAACCGTCTATCCCTTCTCCCACTACTACTGGTACGGAAGACGGCCCAGTAAGGCTCCATACTTATGGCCTGCGACCCAGGACAACAGTACATTTCTGTGACATTGACGTACCTACTGACTTGTCCGACTCCTACGCTAGTTATGCTAATTGTTTGCTTGCAGAAATGGGTATAAATGCACACACATTGTATAGCTAGTCGATAATAGAGTCAGGGTGGACAACATCATGTAATTATGTAAATACTTTTAGAAGGGTACCCAGAGTGTAATGAATTCCATGGATATAGTATTATTGTATGTATGTGCATCAGTGTTTTATAACTAAAGTAAAAAAAAGCCTGTATTACGGTCAGGGCAGTGCTGCCCTCTGAGTTACATGTCACACCTTAGGAAATGCTACTGTCAGTCATTGTTTGCAGATGTGAGCGTGCAATAACGTTAGTAGACGAGTGGTCAACTGATGTTCAGCCCTGCGGACAACCTGTATATAGAAGATTTTAGTTCCAGTGCTGACGTCTCCGGGCTCTCTACTCGATGAAACAGCGCGGCAAACCAGTTTTCTCTTCCCCTGGATGGGAGAGTTTTTTTTTGCCTGTTGCATTTTTTTTGTCCATTTTTTATTTACTAGTGAGCGAAAGCCAGTCCCTCTCTGGGGTAGCTAGTGTAATTCCTTTATACCTATGGGCCCACCAGTATTGTCGCGTCAGGACGATGCGAGGTGCGTGGCCGAGCAAATGTAGACAGCCTGTACTGTCAGAGCACACAGCCTAGCCGTCTGCTCTGACTAGTTCATATTTCGCGGCATTCAGTGCTGCCCTCTGTAGGCCTATCTAGGTTGGTGGGACACACAGTCCACCCTCTCTCACTCTTGGACCGTCCGACTTGACGTACACTAGTACTCCCCCTCCACGGACTGGCTTGCGGTCACTTCCTCACACTGCCCGTTGTGTACTCACTCCTACCCGATTAAAGCCAATCTAGTCCACGGCCGTATCATTGCTACCTATGCTACCTTCATCGGCACTAAACCACTGTTCAGCAGCAAGAAAGCAATAACATTTCTGCATTATATTCACACAACACATTGCTCTCAGACATGACATTTCCACTGCCTCCAGCCTTCTCCTCGCTGCAACATTCATCACACATGCTTCACACCCATATAAGAGCGTTGGTAAAACTATACTCTCATACATTCCCCTCTTTGCCTCCAAGGACAAAGTTCTTTGTCTCCACAGACTCCTAAGTGCACCACTCACCCTTTTCCCCTCATCAATTCTATGATTCACCTCATCTTTCATAGACCCATCCGCTGACACGTCCACTCCCAAATATCTGAATACATTCACCTCCTCCATACTCTCTCCCTCCAATCTGATATCCAATCTTTCATCACCTAATCTTTTTGTTATCCTCATAACCTTACTCTTTCCTGTATTCACTTTCAATTTTCTTCTTTTGCACACCCTACCAAATTCATCC